>NW_021199604.1:0-885 GCF_002162155.2 Triticum dicoccoides
TGCGCGAGCTCTAGTAATTGGTCCCGTATATGTAGCAATAGGGGCTGTGGGTGTAACAATGGTATTGATGTCCTCATCATCCTCCCCTTCTTGAAATGAAGTCGTCCTCGACGGAAACTCATCTTCCTCACCCAAATAAGGCTTCAAATCTGCAATGTTAAAAGTGGGACTAACCCCAAAATCTGCAGGCAGCTCAAGTTTATATGCATTATCATTTATTTTCTCTAACACCTTAAAGGGACCATCAGCACGTGGCATTAGCTTTGATTTGCGCAAATCAGGAAATCTATCCTTACGCAAATGTAACCAAACAAGATCTCCAGGTGCAAACACAACATGTTTTCTACCCTTATCTCCAGCAAGTTTATATTTAGCATTCATACGCTCAATGTTTTCCTTAGTTAACTCATGCATTTTTAAAATCAATTCAGCACGTTGTTTACAATCAAAATTAACCTTCTCCGAAGATGGAAGAGGCAACAAATCAATAGGTGCATGAGGTAGGAAACCATACACAACTTCAAAAGGGCACATCTTAGTAGTAGAATGCAATGAACGATTATAAGCAAATTCAATATGAGGCAAGCATTCCTCCCACATTTTCTTATTATTCTTCAAAACAGCCCTAAGCATAGTAGACAATGTTCTATTGACTACTTCAGTTTGTCCATCAGTTTGGGGGTGACAAGTAGTACTAAAAAGCAGTTTAGTCCCCAACTTAGCCCATAAACATCTCCAAAAGTGGCTAAGAAATTTAGTATCACGATCTGAAACAATAGTATTTGGCACACCATGCAAGCGAATAATTTCACGAAAGAACAAATCAGCAACATTAACAGCATCATCGCTTTTATGACATGGTATAAAGTGTGCCATTTTCGAGAA
>NW_021199605.1:0-1319 GCF_002162155.2 Triticum dicoccoides
GACATGCAAGTCGTGATTCCTATTACAATAGCATGAACATCTCATACATGACATATAGATCATTCATCATTCATCACAACTTTGGCCATATCATATCACAAAGCACTTGCTGCAAAAACAAGTTAGACGTCCTCTAATTGTTGTTTGCAAGTTTTACGTGGCTGAAGTAGGGTTCTAGCAAGAACGTTTTCTTACCTACGTGAAACCACAACGTGATTTGTCAACTTCTATTTACCCTTCATAAGGACCCTTTTCATCGAATCCGCTTCAACTAAAGTGGGAGAGACAGACACCCGCCAGCCACCTTATGCAACTTGTGCATGTTAATCGGTGGAACCGGTCTCACGTAAGCGTACGTGTAAGGTTGGTCCGGGCCGCTTCATCCCACAATACCGCTGAAGCAAGATAAGACTAGTAGCGGCAAGAAAGTTGACAAATCTACGCCCACAACCAATTGTGTTCTACTCGTGCAAGAAGAACTACGCATAGACCTAGCTCATGATGCCACTGTTGGGGAACGTTGCAGAAAACAAAAATTTTCCTACTCGTTTCACCAAGATCATCTAGGAGTTCATCTAGCAACGAGTGAATAGATGCATCTACATACCTTGTAGATCGCAAGCGGAAGCATTCAAGGAACGGGGATGATGTAGTCGAACACGACGTGATTCGAATCACCGGAGATCCTAGCACCGATCGGACGGCACCTCCGCGTTCAACACACGTACGGAAACAGCCACGTCTCCTCCTTCTTGATCCAGCAAGGAGGGGAGGAGAAGTTGAGGGAGATGGCACCAGCAGCAGCACGACGGCGTGGTGTTGATGGAGCTGCAGTACTCCGGCAGAGCTTCGCTAAGCAATAAGGAGGTGGAGGAGGTGTTGAGGAGGGAGAAGGAGGCAACCAAAGGCCAAGGACTCAAGGTCTGAAGTCCCTCCTCTCCCCCACTATATATAGGGGTGCCAAGGGGGGGTGGCCGGCCCTAGGAGATCCAATCTCCTAGGGGGTGCGGCGGCCAAGGGGGGTTTCCCTCCCCCCCAAGGCACCTAGGAGGTGCCTTCCACTAGTAGGACTCCTCCCCCTTGGAAACCCTAGGCGCATGGGCCTAGTGGGGCTGGTGCCCTTGGCCCAAGCAGGCCAAGGCGCACCCCCTACAGCCCATGTGGCCCCCGGGGATGGGTGGCCCCACCCGGTGGGCCCCCGGGACCCCTCCGGTGGTCCCGGTACAATACCGATAACCCCGAAACTTGTCCCGATGCCCGAAACAGGACTTCCCATATATAAATCTTTACCTCCGGACCATTCCGGAACTCCTCGTGAC
>NW_021199606.1:0-1020 GCF_002162155.2 Triticum dicoccoides
AATTTAGGGGTCCCGAAGCGATTCCATAGTGGTTGAACCCTAAGGTCCGTTTACGTGTCGGTCATCAACACTCACAGTTTTGGCCGATTCTGGCCCGTTTCATGGACTATTACTCACCATTTTGGGGCCCCGAAGTGATTTCCACGGTTGTTTGACCCCATGGTGCGCTTACGTGTCGATCATCAACAAGCGCACTTTGGGCCGATTATGGCCCATTTCTTGGATTATTACTTAGTTTTGGGGTCCCGGAGTGATTTCCACGATTGACGAACTCCGGGGTGCATTTACGTGTCGGTCATAAACACTCACAATTTTGGCCAATTCTCGTCCGTTTCGTGCACTATTACTCACCGTTTGGGCGTCCCAGAGCGATTTCCACGATTGACAATCCCCGGTGTGCGTTTGCGTGTCTGTCGTCAACACTCACAGTTTTGGCCAATTCTGACGCGATTCGTGGGCTATTACTCACCATTTAGGGGTCCCAAAGCGATTTCCATAGTTGTTGAACCCTAAGGTGTGTTTAGGTGTCGGTCATCAACACTCACTGTTTTGGGGCCCCGGTGTGATTTCCACGATTAACGAACGGCGGGGTGCGTTTACATGTCGGTCATCAATACTAGTAGTTTTGGCCAATTCTGGCCCGTTTCGTGGACAATTACTCACAGTTTTGGGGCCCCGAAATAATTTTCACGATTAACGAACCCCCGGGTGCGCTTACGTGTTGGTTAAGAACACTCACAGTTTTGGCCAATTCTAACGCATTTTGTGGACTTTTAGTCACCGTTTTCTAGTCCTGAAGTGATTTCCATAGTGGTTGATCCCCAAGGCGCACTTACGTGTTAGTCATCAACACTCACAGTTTTGGCTGATTCTGCCTGTTTCATGGACTATTACTCACTGTTTTGGGGCCCCGGTGTGATTTCCACGATTAACGAACCGCGGGGTGCGTTTACATGTCAGTCATCAATACTAGTAGTTTTGGCCAATTCTGGCCCGTTTCGTGGACAATTACTCATTGTT
>NW_021199607.1:0-1118 GCF_002162155.2 Triticum dicoccoides
CACACCCAACTAGCAAATGGGTTCACAAGCTCACTAAAAAGAGAATTAGCAACAAAGCTTGCGACCACCCATGGTGAAGATAGAAGATGAAAGCCTCATCAAGACGATGGATACCAATTAGATGGCAAGCCTCGTACAGATAAGCATGAGGAAAATAATCTTCACCACACACGAGTGCAACAAGATGAAACGAGATAATACACGCACTCAAGGCAAAAGCTTTCACAGAGCCACCAAAGAAATAACAAGAAAGACAAGGTGGACGTGAAAGAAAGGATATCCTCTAGAGATGTAACTTCTCTCAAGTGTATAAGATCCTCGGTAGATCAAAATCATGATGATAGCAATCCACAAAGAAGGATGTACACACGAAATAGTTACAACAAGGAAAGAACAAGATATCCACAAGGAAGTCATACATATACCAATAAGATATTTGCTTGGAAGTAGAGTACATGGCTAGATATGGTCTTATTGTATATAAATGAATTCCTGCCACACAACCATCAAAGACATCACAACTAGCAACAATAGATCATTGTTGGGATGCTTGATAAAGGAAACAAGTATCACAAGGAAGAATGAATAACATGCCATGATACAACCTACACACGGTTGGTGCAATAAATGTGTGCATGTAGTAGATGATGATACTTGTTACCGAGATAGCATTGGAAGGATGTAGTAGATACCAATTGAAGGTAGAAAGTAGTTCATTAATCATCCTAGCTTGACTCCAATAAGCACATGGTGACAACACCTTCCTTTTGAATGAGCCGAGTATCCAATGTATCTCCAATTGTTCCTAGAACAACAACACAAACAAAATGGTACCCAAACTCATTGGGATCAAAGAGTTGGAAACACCAACAATACATAGGACAAACTCCATATAAATATGTGCATATAGATATGGAAATGAAATTCATGCACATCTCATCCAATTTGAGACTTGGTGGAGTTTCCCTTATATATTGGGTCAAAGAGAGAAAGCATGCCAAGGAAACTACATGAAGTTAATATGCATGCTCAAGACTTTCAAGAACTGATACCAAAATACAAGAAAATACCAAGTGAAAAGAATACCAAATGGAGAAATCATCACTTGGAAGATATCA
>NW_021199608.1:0-570 GCF_002162155.2 Triticum dicoccoides
ATGGCTATGAAAGAAAAGTTGGAAAATTAAAACATTACAATGCCCCCCTTGAGATATAGACCGATGGTTTGACCAATCAGTCTAGAGGGCCTTATAAATTAATAAAAAATTCATAAAAATATAAAACATTGGAAAACTAGCTTTCTTTGTCCAATAGATCATGTGTGCCAAAATAGGGGTGATTTGGAGGTGGTCGAAAAAATCATCGCATTCCGGAGGGGCCATTTAACTTAAGCCAGTTTTTGAACATACGTGATTTTTTCCACCACCTCCAAATCACCCAAATTTTGTTGTACATGGTGAACCACATGTTCCAAACATGGCTATGAAAGAAAATTTGGAAAATTAAAACTTTACAATGCCCCCATAAGGTACAGACCGATGGTTTGACCAGTCAGTCTAGAGGGCATTATAAATTAATAAAAAATTCAAAAAAATATAAAACCATGGAAAACTTGCTTTGTTTATGCAAGAGATCATGTGTGCCCAAATAGGGATGATTTGGAGGTGGTCGAAAAAAATCATCGCATTCCGGAGGGGCCATTTGGTTAACTTAAGCCAGTTTTTGAA
>NW_021199609.1:0-1065 GCF_002162155.2 Triticum dicoccoides
AGATACTAAAATGCACACGAACAGTACGTGTTACCTTAACCTTGCCGCTGTTGTTGAACCATTGGATGTAGTAAGGATGTGGATGTGGTCTTGTGGTGAGAGAAAGCTTCTCCACCATCTCCATGCTAGCCAAGTTGTTGCAGCTCCCTCCGTCTATGATGACGCGCACAGAACGTTCCTTCACAACTCCCTTGGTATGGAACAAATTGTGCCTCTGATTTTGCTCAGCTTGTGTGACCTGCACACTCAAAACACGTTGAGCAACTAAACATTCATACCTGTCAGCGTCTTCAGGAGCCATGTATTGCGTCTCATGATCAGAATCATCTCCACCATGTTCTTCACGTGTAATAAGAGCCAAAGTCTCCTCATCATAGTCACTAGCGGACTCATATCCACCATCCGCGGTAGCAATCATCACACGGGAGATTTGCATTCTCTCGCATAATGACCTCCTCCCTTACAACGACGACAAATAATATCACTTGTGTGCCCTGTTGATGCCATGGAAGAAGAAGAACGCTGTGCAGGCCCCGCAGGTGCGCTCTTGGCAGATAATGGTGGTTGTGCCTGTTTTCTTGTATCACGGCTGGAGGTGGCACCAGATGGAGGTGCTGGTGCAGTTGAAGTAGAAGATGCACGTGGTGTCCATGATGAAGGTCGGCCTGCAGAAAAGTTAGTTCGCCCCAATGCTTGTCGATCCTGCACTTCACGTTCAGCTTTACAAGAAAGATGGAATAAACGAGTGATATTAGTATACTCCTTATAGTCTAGAATGGTCTGAATCTCTCTATTTAATCCACCCAGAAAACGTGCAAGCATAGCTTCATTCTCCTCAACAATACCACATCTAATCATGCCAGTTTGTAATTCCTGATAATATTCTTCTACAGAATTTTTCCCTTGTCTTAAACGCTGCAATTTTTGAAGCAATTCACGTTGATAATATGGTGGAACCCAACGCGTACGCATAGCAGTTTTCAAAGCAGCCCAAGTAGTTGGAATAGGATATAATCTACAATGTTCAGACCACCATACACATGCAAAACTAGTGAAAGCACAAAC
>NW_021199610.1:0-1490 GCF_002162155.2 Triticum dicoccoides
AAACTGATCTTCCGTGATTCTCGGATTATCCTTTACAATCTCGGAGTAGGGTTCCTTCTTCTCGATGATCCTTGCTTTCACCCTTGTTTTCCAGGCAACCAACGCGTCGCTAAACTTGGTCATGGTGTGTTTGTTTATCTTCTTCATTGCCGGGTCCTTATCTGGATCTTTATAATCCTTTTCATTCCGGCTTGGGAAGAAGAATATCTGGTGAAACTTCTTTAGGAGGGAGGCCCTCATATTATCTATCTTTTGTAGTTTCTCATCGTTGATGGTGGCGGTTGTCCGTACGATGCAGCCTATTTGAATGCCGTAGCACGCGCGCGCTTGTTGGGGCGCTTTTGGCTCAAAATTGATGTCGTGCACATCCGTGACCACCAGTTTAGTAGTCCTAAGCTTGTTAGGAAGCCGTTGCCTCTTTGCTTTCGGTTCTACACCGGCTCCACTCCGTGAGGCAGCGCCGGTCTCAGTCTGAGCGCCGGTCTCGATGCCGGTCTCAGTCTCAGTGCCGATCTCAGTCTGAGCGCCTGTCTGTCTACGTGTCGGTCTCAGTCCGCGATGCCACCGGTGGGCCCAGCAACAACATCGGTTGATCGTAGGCAAGGCTCAAAATTTCGTCTACCGCCCGGTAGACGTCGTCGCAATCACCAGAACACTGTCCTTCATCGTTGCTAGCCATGTTTCCTATGATTAAATATAGTCAATTAAATCTAGACCTAATATAATGAATAATAACATAAAAAGGCCTATTGTTTTGCCTGGAACGTTGACTCCTTCCCGGTGCGGCAAATCCCGGGCACTCAATATGTCCTAGTTTGTAGCACAAGTCATGTCGAAATTCATGGAAAATTTTGGCATGACCTTTGCTAAAAAGTGGACAAATCGAGAACCTAAAATTTGCCGGAACGGAAATGAATCAACATTCCGGCAAAACATAGGCCACTCGGCTTCATTCCCTGAAAACTGTGTTCAAATATTCATCTTCGACACCGCAACACATGTCCATATATACACGAGCAACCACATGTCCAAATATACAGGTCCAAATTTCACAAGCTAATTCAAAAACTAAGTGTAGAAGATAATTCATTTAACTACTAATAGAACAAAATTCAGTTAACTTTAGTGCTCTATAATGATGAAAGGAAACAAATTCAGTTAACTACTAATTTCTTTCATTTAGGTTATTCATTTAACTTCACCTAATTAACCTACTGTACCACTACTTCTAGCAGCACTACTAACCTAATTAACCTAGCAAAACCCTACTGCCCTAATAAAGTTTTTGCTCTAAACTAATATTTTTGCTCTAAACTAATTTTTGCTCTAACATCTACTACTTAACATTTTTTGCTCTAAACTATTTTTTCTATAAACTAACTTTTGCTCTACTAATTTTTGCTCTAAAATGCAGAGAGAGAGGAGTGGTGGGGGCTTACAGAGAGGGGAGAGACGGTGGCGGGGAGGTGCTCGACGACGGAGGCAGGGGC
>NW_021199611.1:0-2308 GCF_002162155.2 Triticum dicoccoides
AACTAGCACAACTTTGATATTATTACCTCTATATCTCAAAACAATCATCAAGCATCAAACTTCTCTTAGTATTCAACACACTCATAAGAGAATTTTTATTATTCTTGAATAGCTAGCATAATAGGATTTTAAGCAAATTACCATGCTATTTAAGACTCTCAAAATAATATAAGTGAAGCATGAGAGTTCATCTATTTCTTCAAAATAAAACTACCACCATGCTCTAAAAGATATAAATGAAGCACTAGAGCAAATGACAAACTACTCCGAAAGATATAAGTGAAGATCAATGAGTAGTCGAATAATTATGCAACTATGTGAAGACTCTCTAACATTTTATAATTTCAGATCTTGGTACTTTATTCAAACAGCAAGCAAAGCAAAGTAAAATGACATCTAATAATAGCAAACATCATGTGAAGAAGCAAAAACTTAGGATCAACTGATACTAACCGATAGTTGTTGAAGAAGAAAGGTGGGATGCCAACCGGGGCATCCCCAAGCTTAGATGCTTGAGACTTCTTGAAATATTATCTTGGGGTGCCTTGGGCATCCCCAAGATTGAGCTTTTGTGTCTCCTTAATTCCTCTCATATCATGGTCTCCCTAAATCTCAAAAGCTTCATCCACACAAAACTCAACAAGGACTCGTGAGATAAGTTAGTATAAACCATTGCAAAAACCTTATCATACTCTACTGTAGCAAATCACTAAAATTATTATTCAACATTGCATACTAAATTACTCTGCATATTTAATAGTCCTATCCTCAAATAGAATCATTAAAGAAGCAAACATATGCAAACAATGCAAACATAACAGCAATCTGCCTAAACAGGATAGTCTGTCAAGAATGCTGCAACATCCATACTTCCATAGCTCCAAAAATTATGAAAGAAAATTCACACTGTAGTAAATTTATCAGATCTTAATATTCAGAAGGTTTCAACATTTTATCACATTCTGAATTTTCTAGGGAATTATTGCAACAGCGGTAAACTTTCTGTTTTCAAACAGCAACATGTGGACTTGTAACATAGGCATAGTAAAGGCTACCAATGCCAGTTTTATTGAAATAAAAGATGCAAAACATTGTTCTAAATAACATCAAGAAAATCCTAACAAAATAAATTGACGCTCCAAGCAAAACACATATCATGTGGTGAATAAAAATATAGCTCCAAGTAAAGTTACCGATGAACGAAGACGAAAGAGGGGATGCCTTCCGGGGCATCCCCAAGCTTAGGCTCTTGGTTGTACTTGAATATTACCTTGGGGTTACTTGGGCATCCCCAAGCTTAGGCTCTTACCACTCCTTGTTCCATAGTCCATCGAATCCTTACCCAAAACTTGAAAACTTCACAACACAAAACTTAACAGAAAACTCGTAAGCTCCGTTAGTATAAGAAAATAAATCACCACTTCAAGGTACTGTAATGAACTCATTCTTTATTTATATTGGTGTTAAACCTACTGTATTCCAACTTCTATATGGTTTATAAACTATTTTACTAGCCATAGATTCATCAAAATAAGTAAACAACACAAAAAAAAACAGAATCTGTCAAAAACAGAACAGTCT
The DNA here is from genome assembly GCF_002162155.2 of Triticum dicoccoides. Lineage (NCBI taxonomy): Eukaryota > Viridiplantae > Streptophyta > Magnoliopsida > Poales > Poaceae > Triticum > Triticum dicoccoides. The sequence goes on from NW_021199611.1 coordinate 1,582, forward strand.
GTAGTAATCTGGATCGAACGTATACTTCTGGAACTCATAAAATTCTCAAATAAATTGCTGGACCTGAGTAATTTATCTATTAATCATATTCAAAAAGAATTATCTAAATAGCACTCTCCAAATAAAAATGGCAGCAATTCTCGTGAGCGCTAAAGTTTCTGTTTTTGACAGCATGATCAACAAGACTTTCCCCAAGTCTTCCCAAAGGTTCTACTTGGCACAAACAATAATTAAAAGCATAAAACTGTTGGGTTTCGTAGTAATTTCAAAAAATTTCCTACGCGCACACAGGATCATGTGATGCATAGCAACGAGAGGAGAGTGTTGTCTACGTACCCAACGCAGACCGACTGCGGAAGCGATGACACGACGTAAAGGAAGTAGTCGTACGTCTTCACGATCCAACCGATCAAGCACCGAAACTACGGCACCTCCGAGTTCGAGCACACGTTCAGCTCGATGACGATCCCCGGACTCCGATCCAGCAAAGTGTCGGGGAAGAGTTTCGTCAGCACGACGGCGTGGTGACGATCTTGATGAACTACAGCAGCAGGGCTTCGCCTAAACTCCGCTACAGTATTATCGAGGAATATGGTGGCAGGGGGCACCGCACACGGCTAAGGAATCGATCACGTGGATCAACTTGTGTCAACTTGTGTGTTTAGAGGTGCCCCTGCCTCCGTATATAAAGGAGCCAAGGGGGGGAGGAGGCGCCGGCCAGGAGGAG
>NW_021199612.1:0-1000 GCF_002162155.2 Triticum dicoccoides
GATTTGTGTTTCGTGCTAACAAGCTATGCATTCCAGCTAGCTCCGTTCGTCTTTTGTTGTTGCAGGAGGCGCATGGAGGAGGATTAATGGGACACTTTGGCGTGAAGAAGATGGAGGACGTACTTGCTACACATTTCTTTTGGCCAAAGATGAGACGGGATGTTGAGCGTTTTATTGCTCGCTGCACTACATGTCAAAAAGCTAAGTCACGACTCAATCCTCATGGTTTATATATGCCTTTGCCTGTACCTAGTGTTCCTTGGGAGGATATATCTATGGACTTTGTTTTAGGTTTACCTCGAACAAAGAAGGGGAGGGATAGCATATTTGTTGTCGTGGATAGATTCTCGAAAATGGCACACTTTATACCATGTCATAAAAGCGATGATGTTGTTAATGTTGCTGATTTGTTCTTTCGTGAAATTATTCGCTTGCATGGTGTGCCAAATACTACTGTTTCAGATCGTGATACTAAATTTCTTAGCCACTTTTGGAGATGTTTATGGGCTAAGTTGGGGACTAAACTGCTTTTTAGTACTACTTGTCACCCCCAAACTGATGGCCAAACTGGAGTAGTTAATAGAACATTGTCTACTATGCTTAGGGCTGTTTTGAAGAGTAATAAGAAAATGTGGGAGGAATGCTTGCCTCATATTGAATTTGCTTATAATCGTTCATTGCATTCTACTACTAAGATGTGCCCTTTTGAAGTTGTGTATGGTTTCCTACCTCGTGCACCTATTGATTTGTTGCCTCTTCCATCTTCGGAGAAGGTTAATTTTGATGCTAAACAACATGCTGAATTGATTTTAAAAATGCATGAGTTAACTAAGGAAAACATTGAGCGTATGAATGCCAAATATAAACTTGCTGGAGATAAGGGTAGAAAACATGTTGTGTTTGCACCTGGAGATCTTGTTTGGTTACATTTGCGTAAGGATAGATTTCCTGATTTGCGCAAATCAAAGCTCATGCCACGGGCTGATGGTCCCTTTAAGGT
>NW_021199613.1:0-1788 GCF_002162155.2 Triticum dicoccoides
AAATTACAAAATTTTGACCACGTTTTGATATATTATCATTAACCTCCTATTGGTTCTGAATAGAAGCTTGTATTGTTCGTAACAAACATTTTAAGAAGATTTCATCCATTTTTTTGAAATTTATAAAACTTTTTTGACATACATGTAGTTCTAACTAGAATCATTTGACTAATCACACATAAATTCATTTGAACTATAGAAAATCTTATATAATTTAGAAACAAATTGCAACTCCTAAAATTAACATATATTTTCTATATCGCGTGTAAATTTTTTATCGAGGTATATAAGATAAGTTTTTGCAGCTTAGTTGACAAAGGCCGAGCCTACCCGCACATGGATCAAGCATGTCCACCGTTGGATTCTCTGAGATCCAATGGTTGGCACACAGTACCTAATTCCCGATCCATCTTTCTCCCCCACCCCACTGCCGCCGGCTTCCAGTGCCTTGCATTCTCCCATCTCATTCTGTAGTCGCCGCCTTCCATTCCCTCGTGCTCCTTCTCTTGGTTCGGAGAGTCCACACCGGGGCAAGCACCGACGGTGCGATGTCCAGGCCGACCCAACCCTGTGGTGGTGTGCACTTGGATGTCGGGGGGGGGGGCACTGACTCATCCCTGGGGAGCTGCGTCATGGTGGGCCTTGCCATAGAACGCGAAGGGAAGCGACGACTCCACTGCTCGAGTAGCGGTGGACGATAGGATATGGCGCTAACGAGATGGCTCGCTGCGGCAGAGGCAGCTGTTGCTGGTAAGTGTTGTTCTATGTGCAGCAACACGCCCAGCCGTATGCTCATAACCGTTGGTTTCTTTCCCTAATCTCAACTCAGGTCGTGTGTAGGTGGAGTCAGCAGCAACTCAGCCACGGTTCAAGCCACCCCATCTCTGTCTGATGCTGCCACGCTGAGGCACCAAGCGAGCCGCATCCAGTCGGCACTCTTCAAGCGCTTGGTAGAGGCGGTTCCGTTGTGCTAGGACGCTGTCGTCCCCTCAATGCCGTGGCTCTGTGTCCATCTCAAACTGTGTCCTCACCCCCGGCTTCTCCCTCGACCTGGCGGGATGTCAGTCGATTGCCCCACAGACTCGAGTTCACTATGTCGTATTTCTAAAAAAATTAGATAATATTTGGTTGTATACGCGCAGGCAATGACTATTCCATGTTCTCGTCGCTGGAGATCGGCTACTCTGGAGCATGGGTAAACACAATATGGTGGTGGATATGGCGTCTCCGAAGTCGGCGGTGTTCTCCGTCGGAGAATATCTTTTTGAAGGCTCCGCGGAGAATATCTGGGACATGTTGTAAATTGAATATCTGGAATATGCTACAATGTTGTTCGGAGTTATCTATAAAGTGTTTTTTTATCTAATATATAAAGTGTTGTTGTCTTTCTTCCATTTGTATAAAGTGTTGTTTTGTAGTGTGTTTACCGTTTATTTAATGACATATTGTAGCATATATTTGTGGAAAGAAATATTGGCTAAAAATTTCTTTTTTTCATGAGATGGGCTAATCTCTCGGCATGAAATCAGCGGGCCTTGGACTGACCCTGAAATTTGATGGACTGAAATTTCAATTGGGTTGATTGCTACATGGGTTGTGTGTCCTAAAGGAGCTCAAATTTGGTGGGCTAAAATTTTAATTGGGCCATTGAGTCTTAGGCGGAGCTGAAATTTAGTGGGATGAAATTCTAATTGGGCCACTGATTCTTAGACGGAGCTGAAATTTAGTGGGCTGAAATTCTAATTGGGCCACTGATTCTCAGACGGAGCTGAAATTTAGTATGCTTAA
>NW_021199614.1:0-710 GCF_002162155.2 Triticum dicoccoides
CTCTTTTGCCATGCCAATGCTACGATGCCTACCATTTGCTTGTCAGCCTCCCAAATTGCCATGTCAAACCTCTAACCCACCATGTCCTAGCAAACCGTTGATTGGCTATGTTACCGCTTTGCTCAGCCCCTCTTATAGCATTGTTAGTTGCAGGTGAAGATTGAAGTTTGTTCCTTGTTGGAACATGGAGATGTTGTTCCTTGTTGGAACATGTTTACTTGTTGGGATATCACAATATATCTTATTTAATTAATGCATCTATATACTTGGTAAAGGGTGGAAGGCTCGGCCTTATGCCTGGTGTTTTGTTCCACTCTTGCCGCCCTAGTTTCCGTCATATCGGTGTTATGTTCCCGGATTTTGCGTTCCTTACACGGTTGGGCTATAATGGGAACCCCTTGACAGTTCGCCTTAAGTAAAGCTTCTCCAGCAATGCCCAACATTGGTGTTACCATTTGCCACCTAGCCTTTTCTTTCCCTTGGGTTCTGCAGACTCAAGGGTCATCATTTTTTTAACCCCCCCCCCCCGGGCCAGTGCTCCTCTGAGCGTTGGTCCGAACTAGAGCCCTGTGCAGCGCCCCCTCGGGGAAACTCGAGGTTTGGTTTTAGTTGTACGGATTGCTCATCTGAGTGTGCCTTGAGAAAGAGATATGTGCAGCTCCTATCGGGATTTGTCGGCACATTCGGGCGGTGTTGCTGGTTTAGTTTTA
>NW_021199615.1:0-993 GCF_002162155.2 Triticum dicoccoides
GTAGAGATACTAAAATGCACACGAACAGTACGTGTTACCTTAACCTTGCCGCTGTTGTTGAACCATTGGATGTAGTAAGGATGTGGATGTGGTCTTGTGGTGAGAGAAAGCTTCTCCACCATCTCCATGCTAGCCAAGTTGTTGCAGCTCCCTCCGTCTATTATGACGCGCACAGAACGTTCCTTCACAACTCCCTTGGTATGGAACAAATTGTGCCTCTGATTTTGCTCAGCTTGTGTGACCTGCACACTCAAAACACGTTGAGCAACTAAACATTCATACCTATCAGCGTCTTCAGGAGCCATGTATTGCGTCTCATGATCAGAATCATCTCCACCATGTTCTTCACGTGTAATAAGAGCCAATGTCTCCTCATCATAGTCACTAGCGGACTCATATCCACCATCCGCGGTAGCAATCATCACACGCGGAGATTTGCATTCCCTCGCATAATGACCTCCTCCCTTACAACGACAACAAATAATATCACTTGTGTGCCCTGTTGATGCCATGGAAGAAGAAGAACGCTGTGCAGGCCTCGCAGGTGCGCTCTTGGCAGATAATGGTGGTTGTGCCTGTTTTCTTGTATCACGGCTGGAGGTGGCACCGGATGGAGGTGCTGGTGCTGTGGAAGTAGAAGATGCACGTGGTGTCCATGATGAAGGTCGGCCTGCAGAAAAGTTAGTTCGCCCCAATGCTTGTCGATCCTGCACTTCACGTTCAGCTTTACAAGCAAGATGGAATAAACGAGTGATATTAGTATACTCCTTATAGTCTAGAATGGTCTGAATCTCTCTATTTAATCCACCCAGAAAACGTGCAAGCATAGCTTCATTCTCCTCAACAATACCACATCTAATCAAGCCAGTTTGTAATTCCTGATAATATTCTTCTACAGAATTTTTCCCTTGTCTTAAACGCTGCAATTTTTGAAGCAATTCACGTTGATAATATGGTGGAACCCAACGCGTACGCATAGCAGTTTTCAAAGCA
>NW_021199616.1:0-687 GCF_002162155.2 Triticum dicoccoides
TGGACAATTACTCACAGTTTTGGGGCCCCGGAATGATTTCCACGATTAACGAACCCCCGGGTGCGCTTACGTGTCGGTTATGAACACTCACAGTTTTGGCCAATTCTAACGCGTTTTGTGGACTTTTAGTCACCGTTTTCTGGTCCTGAAGTGATTTCCATAGTTGTTGAACACCAATGCGCACTTATGTGTTAGTCATCAACACTCACAGTTTTGGCTGATTCTGGCCTGTTTCATGGACTATTACTCACTGTTTTGGGGCCCCGGAGTGATTTCCACGGTTAACGAACCGCAGGCTACATTTACGTGTCGGTCATCAACACTCGCAGTTTTGGCCGGTTCTGGCCCGTTTCTTGGACTACTACTCTGTTCTTGGGTCCAAGCGTGATTTCCACGATTTACGAACCCCGTGGTGCATTTACGTGTCGATCAATGACACTCACAATTTTGGCCAATTTCTGGTCGTTTTGTGTACTATTACTCACCGTTTTGGCGTCCCAGAGCGATTTCCACGATTTACAATCCCCGGCATGCGTTAACGTCTCTGTCGCCAACACTCACAGTTTTGGCCAATTCTGACGCGATTCATGGACTATTACTCATCAGTTAGGGGTCCCGAAGCGATTCCATAGTGGTTGAACCCTAAGGTCCGTTTACGTGTCGGTCATCAACACTCACAGTTTTGTT
>NW_021199617.1:0-650 GCF_002162155.2 Triticum dicoccoides
GCATTTACTGATTATTTTGAGCTATAAGACCATGAAATTGAAAAGCATTTGAAATGAACTCTGAAAAGTTGAAAGTTGGCATGGTATCATCATTTCACCCACATAGCATGTGCAAGAAAGTACAGAGGGTTATGGCAAAAACTGGATGCACTTCGTGTACAAAACGGACAATCTCTTTCGAAGTATGAGGGTTTCATATGGAAACTCGTCTGTTACAATGGGATTTCATTTTTTTTGAACTTATTTGAACTCCATAGTTTTTTTGTGTTAAAAATGCACCATTCAAAGCCACATCATCAATTTACAATCCTTTCAGACTTCATTTGTTATTTTTCATGCATTTACTGATTATTTTGAGCTATAAGACCATGAAATTGAAAAGCATTTGAAATGAACTCTGAAAAGGTTCCAAGTTGGCATGGTATCATCATTTCACCCACATAGCATGTGAAAGAAAGTAGAGAGGGTTACGGCAAAAACTGGATGCACTTCATGTACAAAACGGACAATCTGTTTCGAAGTATCAGGGTTTCATATGGAAACTCGTCTGTTACAAAGCGATTTCATTTTTTTGAACTTATTTGAACTCCATAGTTTTTCTGTGTTCAAAATGCACCATTCAAAGACACATCATCAATTTACAACCCTTT
>NW_021199618.1:0-1048 GCF_002162155.2 Triticum dicoccoides
CTAAGTTGGGGACTAAACTGCTTTTTAGTACTACTTGTCACCCCCAAACTGATGGACAAACTGAAGTAGTCAATAGAACGTTGTCTACTATGCTTAGGGCTGTTTTGAAGAATAATAAGAAAATGTGGGAGGAATGCTTGCCTCATATTGAATTTGCTTATAATCGTTCATTGCATTCTACTACTAAGATGTGCCCTTTTGAAGTTGTGTATGGTTTCCTACCTCGTGCACCTATTGATTTGTTGCCTCTTCCATCTTCGGAGAAGGTTAATTTTGATGCTAAACAACGTGCTGAATTGATTTTAAAAATGCACGAGTTAACTAAGGAAAACATTGAGCGTATGAATGCTAAATATAAACTTGCTGGAGATAAGGGTAGAAAACATGTTGTGTTTGCACCTGGAGATCTTGTTTGGTTACATTTGCGTAAGGATAGATTTCCTGATTTGCGCAAATCAAAGCTAATGCCATGTGCTGATGGTCCCTTTAAGGTGTTAGAGAAAATAAACGATAATGCATATAAACTTGAGCTGCCTGCAGATTTTGGGGTTAGTCCCACTTTTAACATTGCAGATTTGAAGCCTTATTTGGGTGAGGAAGATGAACTTCCGTCGAGGACGACTTCATTTCAAGAAGGGGAGGATGATGAGGACATCAATACAATTGTTTCACCCACAGCCCCTGCTGCTATACATACTGGACCAATTACTAGAGCTCGTGCACGCCAACTAAATTACCAGGTACTTTCGTTTCTTGGTAATGATTCTAATGTTCATGAGAATATGATGCTGCCTAAATTGGATACATTTGTTTTGCTTACAAATGAAGGGCCTAGCTTGGAGAAGGATGAACATTGGAGCAAGAACAAGCATGGAGATGATGGCATGCGCAAGGGGAACAAGAACGGAGTTACAAGTGATGATTTCAGGACTTTGAAGCCACCATAATGGGTGCATGAAGCCTTGGACGAAATATACAAGATGCCACTTCATAAATTTCGTCCCGAGGCTATTTTAGGTGCTGCGTCACCTTATTATTGGGCCAGGCC
>NW_021199619.1:0-1113 GCF_002162155.2 Triticum dicoccoides
GAAGACTTGCAACCTTCAATCTATATGTATCTCTAGCACACCAAGCCACTGATTGATTTGTTCAAGGAGAAGGAGTTCCTTCATAAGAGCTAATCCGGACTTATGAAAGAACTTCGATACCCTCGTTGATGGTTCCCCCTCCTGAACTCGGTAGTGTTTTATTATAAGACTACCACGTGGTCATGTTTGTCTGGGACAACGTGTTCACATGTTAGTAGCAGAACCAGCTCATGTTTTGGAGCTTGCTATCGTAGTTCATCTCCCGAGAATCCCGCAACGTCATCTCGTCGATTTGTGTTGCAAACCTTCATTTTTCTTCCTAGACTCGATGGGTCTGGAATATCCTGACACCAACCAGATCTGAATCTCAGGCAGATATGATGGTTGGAACATTTCCCAAGAACTATAATATCGGTCCCTCGAAAACCGGTAAAGTGGATGTCGTGGCCAACACATCCAGCCGGAAGACCTGTTATTATAATATCTTGATTGATGAAGTTGACCCCCCCCCCATAGGGATTTCGTAGGGTTTACTCCCTAGTTGCCCCTATGGATTTTTGTGTTCCCGAAGTCCGACCTTTACTTGATGTTTTAGATATCAAACCATATCTATGAATGGGTTATACTAGCACATCAAGGAGAACATTAGAAGTGGAGTGCTAAATGTCTCTCGGTCGATCATCCAGATTTTATTTGCTTGGCCTCGCTAAGGTGAAATATGAGAAAGTGTTATCCTCCTTCGCATCTGCATCGTCCATCGCTATTCATCATGGTAGTATGTTGTGTTGTCAGCACCCTTGACGCGGTTGTTGATAAAACCTTGATGATTGTGGAAATGCTCAAGTTCTTGAGAGCACGCACAAGCGCTACGTCTTATCATCGGCACTAGCTGGGATTGCCCCAGATTTCCTCGGTTATGCTATAACCACTCCAACAGTGAATTCACTCTCTATTGTTGGGTTCTTCCCCAGTTACCAGAATCATTCCCAGCATTTGCATTTTGTTCCCAGCTTGCACCGCCAATGTGCCATTCTACCATGGGTCTCTTCCATTTCCGGTGATAAGCAAAATTCATCCATTACGTTGTCTTCAACAAGGTAATCCACATCATCC
>NW_021199620.1:0-974 GCF_002162155.2 Triticum dicoccoides
AGTGTTCTCCCCTAACTGTGCACCGTTGCTACAGTTCGTCGCTTCTAAGCACCACGTGATGATCGGGTGTGATGGATTCTTACGTTCACATACAACGGGTGTAAGACAGTTTTACACAGCGAAAACACTTAGGGTTAACTTGACGAGCCTAGCATGTGCAGACATGGCCTCGGAACACGGAGACCGAAAGGTCGAGCATGAGTCGTATGGTAGATACGATCAACATGAAGATGTTCACCGATGATGACTAGTCCGTCTCACGTGATGATCGGACACGGCCTAGTTGACTCGGATCATGTGATCACTTAGATGACCAGAGGGATGTCTATCTAAGTGGGAGTTCATAAGATGAACTTAATTATCCTGAACATAGTCAAAAGACCTTTTGCAAATTATGTCGTAAGCTCGCGCTTTAGTTCCACTGTTTAGATATGTTCCTAGAGAAAATATAGTTGAAAGTTGATATTAGCGATTATGCGATCAATAGAAAGCTTATGTCCTTAATGCACCGCTCAGTGTGCTGAACCCCAACGTCGTTTGTCGATGTTGCGAACATCGGACATACACGTTTTGATAACTACGTGATAGTTCAATTAAATGGTTTAAGTAGAGGCACCAAAGACGTTTTCGAAACGTCGCGGAACATATGAGATGTTTCGAGGGATGAAATTGGGATTTCAGGCTCGTGCCCACGTCAAGAGGTATAAGACCTCCGACGATTTTCTTAGCCTGCAAACTAAGGGAGAAAAGCTCAATCGTTGAGCTTGTGCTCAGATTGTCTGAGCACAACAATCACTTGAATCGAGTGGGAGTTGATCCTCCAGATGAGATAGTGATGTTTCCCCAAAGTCATTGCCACCAAGCTGCTAGAGCTTCGTGATTAACTATAACATATCAGGGATAGATATGATGATCCTTGAAATATTCATGATGTTTGACACCGCGAAAGTAGAAATCAAGAAGGAGCATCAATT
>NW_021199621.1:0-945 GCF_002162155.2 Triticum dicoccoides
TAGTCCTATGATTTTTTCTAGTTCTAACTAAAAAGTCTCTAATTCTTAAAAAATTTCTCTTTGTTTGTTTTCAGAAACTAAAAAGTTCCTAGTCTCTTCCTAGAGGCTATTAAATGACCATGTTGCCCCTAGTATATAGAAAAATTACAATCAAACAACACCATGGGGTGGCGGGCCAATGGGTGCATGGAGGGGCATTGTTGGAAAAGTCCCAAAAAAACTCTCCATTAAAGTCTTCTTCATTTAGTCCTAAATACCTAGCTTAGTCCCTGAAAAGTCCCTCCCGTTTAATAAAAAAGTCTATAAAAGGAACTTTTTCTAATCCCTACATAAAAAAAGTCCCTCGAAACAAACACCCCCTCTGGCCAACAGGCACGCATCTAGTCCACTTCCTACCCCACCGTGCCTAGCCGTCCGAACCATTTTTTAGATGAAAGGCATCAGTCTGATTTTATAAAGGAAGCCATCAGGCAGCGTATTTTCTCTGGTTCTTTTTAATTTACATATAAGCTTCATCTAAAGTTAAAATATCTCTACTTTAACCAAATATATAAAAAAAAGTATAAACATTCACAATGCCAAATCAATATTGTTAGACTCGTTATAAAATGCACTTTCATAATATATACATTTGGTATTGTATATGTTGATATTTTTTAATATAAATTTGGTCAAACTTTTCAATGTTTGATTTGACACAAATATACGCAGAGTAAAAATGACCGGAAGGAGTACAGTATAACCAAACATAAGATAGAGTCGGTCACACTAGTGCAGAATCGGGTTTTAGTCCCGATTCGTACGGACCTTTAGTCCTGGTTCTGCATCCGGCACTAAAGGGTGTTAGAGTTGTGTCGAATATTATTGTACAAGTTAGGTTACAGTTGGACTTGGAGTCGTACGGTGTGTGGACAGGATATGGAGTCGTGTCCAAGTAGGACACTT
>NW_021199622.1:0-1460 GCF_002162155.2 Triticum dicoccoides
TCCATCACAAAAAATTATGAAAAATTACCATCAGTCCTATAGCACATGTGCCCACGTTGTGTAAAAAACTCATGATTTTATCGCGCTCCAAGTATTTAATAATATTCACGCTGCATCGTTACCGCAGAACGTCTACTACCGTTTCATTGCCGTCCGTGAGGGGGGCCACAACCCGGAGACGCGTGCCGCCTCTTCGGACACGCCACAACACCACCCCGCATGTATGAGGGCCCGGTATGACGCTCCGGTGGCGTTGCTACCCCCCCCCCAGGGCCCCCGTCCCGGCTAACCCTGTAGCGTTTGACCACGGGATCTAGCCCTTGGACTTTGCACGGACGGGCTTTGACCAGTGGACCTCTCCACCCGGTTGTGTTAGGTCGGCCCAGAGGAACACTTTGGAGCAACATCCGGGCCAAACCCACAGCTACATGCACTCCGTGTAGACCCGACGCGTCCGTTTCCCCCCTCCAGGTGCCGGCGGCGGCGGCGTCCGTGAGGGGGGGGGGCACACCCCGGAGACGCGTGCTGGGCGTTTGCAACCGCCTCAACACTTCTAGATTTGTGAGAGGCCGCGTACGCAAGATTTGACGGTATGCTAGCCCCCGGAGGCCGCCGGCCACAGTCGTAGACGTGCGAAGAGCAATCCGCGTAGAGGGAAGTGTTCAGATACTTGTCCATCACAAAAAAATTATGAAAAATTACCATCAGTCCTATAGCACATGTGCCCACGTTGTGTAAAAAACTCATGATTTTATCGCGCTCCAAGTATTTAATAATATTCACGCTGCATCGTTACCGCAGGACGTCTACTACCGTTTCATTGCCGTCCGTGAGGGGGGGCCACAACCCGGAGACGCGTGCCGCCTCTTCGGACAGGCCACAACACCACCCCACATGTATGAGGGCCCGGTACGATGCTCCGGTGGCATTGCTACCCCCCCCCCAGGGCCCCCATCCCGGCTAACCCTGTAGCATTTGACCACGGGATCTAGCCCTTGGACTTTGCACGGACGGGCTTTGACCAGTGGACCTCTCCACCCGGTTGTGTTAGGTCGGCCCAGAGGAACACTTTGGAGCAACATCCAGGCCAAACCCACAGCTACATCCACTCTGTGTAGACCCGACGCGTCCGTTTCCCCCCTCCAGGTGCCGGCGGCGGCGGCGGCCGTGAGGGGGGGGGGCACACCCCGGAGACGCGTGCTGGGTGTTTGCAACCGCCTCAACACTTCTAGATTTGTGAGAGGCCGCCTACGCAAGATTTGACGGTATGCTAGCCCCCGGAGGCCGCCGGCCACAGTCGTAGACGTGCGAAGAGCAATCCGCGTAGAGGGAAGTGTTCAGATACTTGTCCATCACAAAAAAATTATGAAAAATTACCATCAGTCCTATAGCACATTGCCCACGTTGTGTAAAAAACTCATGATTTTATCGCGCTCCAAGTATTTAATAATATTCACGCT
>NW_021199623.1:0-1500 GCF_002162155.2 Triticum dicoccoides
GTTTGGCGAGAATGCGAAAAGGTCCAATGTAACGAGGAGCCAATTTGCCTTTGATACCGAAACGATGGGTTCCCTTCAGAGGGGTGACCCGAAGATAAGCCTTCTCGTCAACCTCGAAAGTCATAGCCTTATGTTTTCGGTCATATTGACTCTTTTGACGAGATTGGGCTGTTTTCAACTTTTCACGAACGATGCGAACTTGTTCTTCTGCTTCCTGAATCATATCCGGGCCAAAGAATTGTCTTTCCCCGGTCTCTGACCAGTTAAGGGGTGTTCGACACCGTCGTCCATAGAGAACTTCAAAAGGGGCTTTACCCAAGCTAGATTGATAGCTGTTGTTATAAGCGAATTCGGCAAATGGAAGGCACTTCTCCCAATCCATTCCGAATGAGATAACAGAGTCTCGAAGCATGTCTTCTAGAATCTGGTTGACGCGTTCCACTTGACCGCTCGACTGAGGGTGGAAGGCGGTGCTAAAGGAGAGACGGGTTCCCATAGCATTTTGGAAACTTTCCCAAAATCGAGAGGTGAAAAGACTTCCTCGATCCGAGTTAATTTCCAAAGGAACACCATGGAGAGACACTATTCGGGAGATGTATAAGTCTGCCAGCTGACTAGCGGTTATACTCTCACGAACAGGTAAGAAATGGGCTACTTTGGAAAGACGATCGACCACGACGAAGATAGCATTATTCCCTCTCTTAGTCCTGGGAAAACAGGTAATGAAATCCATACCAATTTTATCCCATTTCCATTCAGGAATAGCTAGGGGTTGAAGGGTGCCAGCAGGCCGTTGGTGCTCTGCTTTTACACGACGACAAACGTCGCAATTAGCAATATACTGAGCAATTTCTCTCTTCATCCTAGTCCACCAGAACCTCTGGCGTAGGTCCTGGTACATCTTAGTACCACCGGGATGAATAGTGAGAGGAGATTCATGAGCCTCCTTAAGGATCAACTGCCGTAGATGCTGGTTCTTGGGAACCACTAGACGGTTCTCAAAGTACACAACACCATGATCATTTGTGGAGAAACAACTAGCACCTCCGCTAGCAATGTTCTCCTTGATCTTAGCTATTCCCTTATCTCGCTTCTGGGCAGCAATGATTTGATCCGTAAGAGTAGGTTTCGCCACCAAGGTGGAAAGAAATCCTTGAGGAACAATGTGGAGGTTAAGCTTCCGAAATTCCTCATGGAGAAGCGGTTGACTTTGTTGTAACATCAGATTGTTACAATAAGATTTACGACTTAGCGCATCAGCCATGACGTTGGCTTTCCCTGGGGTGTAGGTTATTCCTAAGTCGAAATCTGTGATCAACTCGACCCAACATCTTTGCCTGAGATTCAAATCCGGTTGGGTGAAGATGTACTTCAGACTTTGGTGATCAGTGAATATTTCGCAACGATTACCGAGGAGGTAATGTCGCCAGGTCTTAAGTGCATAGACTACGGCTGCAAGCTCTAGATCATGAGTAGGATAATTCTCCTCATGTGGGTGCA
>NW_021199624.1:0-1178 GCF_002162155.2 Triticum dicoccoides
CGTTGTCTTAATGCAGTAAAAGAGAGCAGGAGCGAGAACATGGGATTGTATCGATATGATCAAATGGTTGGTTGCTTGCCTGATGGTTCGATGCACTGATACGGTTCTTCGTTAGGGTAATCACGATACTCCTCGGAGACAGAACCTGTCGCAAGGGACACCGATACACAACCATCACCAAACAATGTGCAACAATATGATGCATGCATGAAACATGGCAATATGAGTGTGTTGGGCTAATGCAACTAAAACCAGAAGGGTTTGAACCAATTTGAATCAAAGATTCAAATTTCAAACTCAAACATGGCCTTTTAAAGTGCTTTTCCTTGTTCTGCATTAAACATCAAGTTAACTTGTTTAGTCATGCATGAAAATAGTACAGATGGATAGATTGGATTTTTCTGATCATTTTTCATATATAATTTGTCTGATTTGGAGTTACAGAATAAAAGTTATGAATTTTTGGAGTTTAAATTATATTCTGGAATTTTTTATATTAGAATAATTCCAGAAAATCATTATTGCGTCAGCCTGACGTCAGTGTGACGTCAGCAGGTCAACGGAACACGTCAGGGTCAAACCTGACAGTGGGTCCCGCATGTCAGGGTGATTATTTTAATTAAAGTTTAATTAAAACTAAACCTGTTTAATTAACAGGGCTGGGCCCCACCTGTCATTGACTCAGGGGAGTCAACCAGGGCCCACCCGTGGTCAAAGTCAAAGTCAATGCCACCGGGGTTCGGCCGAAGATGAACTTGGTGCTAGAGGGGTCGGTGAGGCTCGGGGAGTGGCTAGCTAGGTGCTGCGGGACTCGGTGAGTAAGATGGACACCAGCTTGTGGCCGGAGGGTGGCCGGAAGCACGTCGGCGACGAGATCCGCGGCGGTGCGGGCGTGTGATCCTCGTGCGGTGGCTACACGGCTCGGGAATGAGAGAGGGAGGGTCGGAGGAGTAGCTAGGCTCACAGCGCTCCCGTAGAGGCCACCGGCGGGGTCGGGGACGAGCTGAGGCGGCGACGGCGTTGAAGGGGATCTCCGGCGACGGCGAGCTCGGGCGAGGTCGGTGCGGTGGTCTCGGGCCGCACGAGCACATGGGGCTCGGCTAGCTCGATGAAGTGGACGGCGGCGGAGCTCCTGGACACGGTGGCACGGCGTGGGGTGGACGGAGGGCGTGGCTACG
>NW_021199625.1:0-731 GCF_002162155.2 Triticum dicoccoides
TTACAAAGGGATTTCATTTTTTGAACTTATTTGAACCCCCTTGTTTTTCTGTGTTCAAAATGCACCATTCAAAGCCACATCATCAATTTACAACCCTTTCTGACTTCATTTGTTATTTTTCATGCATGTACTGATTATTTTGAGCTATAAGACCATGAAACTTAAAAGCATTTGAAATGAACTCTGAAAAGGTTCCAAGTTGGCATGGTATCATCATTTCACCCACATAGCATGTGCAAGAAAGTAGAGAGGCTTACGGCAAAAATTGGATGCACTTCGTGTACAAAACAGAGAATCTCCTTCGAAGTATGAGGGTTTCATACGGAAACTCGTCTGTTACAAAGGGATTTCAATTTTTTTGAACTTATTTGAACCCCCTTGTTTTTCTGTGTTTAAAATGCACCATTCAAAGCCACGTCATCAATTTACAACCCTTTCTGAATTCATTTGTTATTTTTCATGCATTTACTGATTATTTTGAGCTATAAGACCATGAAATTGAAAAGCATTTGAAATGAACTCTGAAATGGTTCCAAGTTGGCATGGAATCATCATTTCACCCACATAGCATGTGCAAGAAAGTAGAGAGGCTTACGGCGAAAACTGGATGCACTTTGTGTACAAAACAGACAATCTCCTTCGAAGTATCAGGGTTTCATATGGAAAGTCGTCTCTTACAAAGGGATTTCATTTTTTTAGACTTATTTGAACCCCCTTGTTTTTCTGTGTTC
>NW_021199626.1:0-1012 GCF_002162155.2 Triticum dicoccoides
AGTTGGGCCTGTGGTCAGCTGGGCCGAAGCCCGGGGGGGTTTCTCTTCTATTTTTTTTTATCTTTTGTTTTTCTGTTTTATCTCTTTTCTTTTATTTATTTTATTTTCTGTTTTAACTCATTTTAAATTATTTAGACATTTTATAAAAATGGGTTTGTTGCACCATAATTACATTTGTAATATTTAGTACAAACCAAACATTTTTATTTTAATTTTTTGAAAACTTTTATTGTTATCATTAATTTGTATTTGAATTTAGGACCGGTTTTTGTTCTAACGATAAATTAGTAGCAGTAACCGTGGTGACGTGGCACCATTAGCATGGGATCACTGTAGCTTAATTATCCGGGCGTTTCAAATCTCCTCCACTACAAGAAATCTCGTCCCGAGATTTAAGAGGGGGACTAAGGGGGAAAGGTCTGGTTATGAAATCCTAACGAATCTTCTGAGTCTTGGTTGCTCTTCTCGAGGAGGTCGATCCATTACATTGTTGTCTTCACTTCTCTGCTTCAGGTCATCATGGTGATGTCGTTCTTTTCTCGGGAACTCCAACGTACTTACGAATAGGTAAGGGGCAGCTCGGCTACGACAGAATGCTTATGAGGGAAACAATCTGGGGGTTAACCCATGAGTGAGCATAAGATTATCTCTCGAGTTGAACATATCGAATACATCAAGAGTAAGGTACGAAGGTACAATAAGAGGTTCCAAGTGGATAGATAGTTGCTCGAAGTCTGAACCAGAGTGAGAAAGGGTTTCAGAGCAGCGAGAGTAAGTATTGCGTCTGTTACCAGAATAGAGCATTAGGAAGGTGGCCCGTGAATTAAATACGAAGCCAAGCGCGAGGAATAACTTCGACAGCAGGGGGTATAGGAGAGTCAGGTTTCGATCCTGTGGAACTGTGGGTTGTGGGCCCACCATGTGGGTTAGAAGTAGGAAGGGCGGAGACGTCTTGCGTGATCATGCAAGCAAGGCATGTCAGGGGGTAGCCTGTCGATTATGTCGGCGACAA
>NW_021199627.1:0-901 GCF_002162155.2 Triticum dicoccoides
GAGAGTATTGCATCTCCAACGGAGTGGGTTAGTATAGTTACTCTCCTCAGTTCACCACTGGCTTGTTTTCCCAGGTCCTAGTTCACGGGATCTCCGATCATATAGGTTGGGTTACCACCATGGCAACTCATGTGGGTCTCATACCCATCTCCCTCGATGCATTATCTATCACAACACGTGATAGCCCTTTTGTAAAGGGATCTGCCAGATTCTTAGCCGTATGGACATAGTCCAACGCTATCACTCCGGAGTTTCTTAATTTTCTGACAGCTTTTAATCTCATTCTTATGTGTTTGGTGGACTTCATGTTGTCCTTTGAACTCTTCACCTTGGTGATGACAGTCTGATTGTCACAGTTCATAAGGATAGCCGGAACCGGTTTATCAACCAATGGAAAGTCCATCAAAAGATCTCGAAGCCATCTCGCTTCAACACCAGATGTGTCTAACGCCGTTAATTCTGCTTCCATTGTCGATCTCGTTAAGATCGTTTGCTTGCAAGACTTCCAGGAAACAGCGCCACCTCCAAGAGTAAACATATACCCAGTTGTGGCCTTCATCTCATCAGCATCAGAGATCCAATTCGCATCACTATACCCTTCAAGTACCGACGGGTATCCGGTATAGTGAAGTCCATAGTTCATAGTACCTTTCAGATAGCGCATAACTCTCTCAACAGCATGCCAATGTACATCACCCGGTTTGGAAACAAACCGGCTCAGTTTGCTCACAGCAAACGCGATGTCAGGCCTCGTTGCGCTCGCTAGGTACATCAGTGAACCAATGATTTGAGAGTATCTCAATTGATCTTTAGCCATGCCTTTGGACTTTCGAATCAATACGCTAGGATCATATGGTGTTTGAGATGGTGTGCAGTCCGAATATCCAAAACGACTCAACAC
>NW_021199628.1:0-1049 GCF_002162155.2 Triticum dicoccoides
GGGATTGTCAATCATGGAAATCGCTCTGGGACGCCCAAACGGTGAGTAATAGTGCACGAAACGGACGAGAATTGGCCAAAATTGTGAGTGTTTATGACCGACACGTAAACGCACTCCGGAGTTCGTCAATCGTGGAAATCACCCCGGCACCCCAAAACTAAGTAATAATGCAAGAAATGGTCCAAAATTGGCCCAAAGTGCGCTTGTTGATGATCGACATGTAAGCGCACCATGGGGTTAAACAACCGTGGAAATCACTTTGGGGCCCCAAAACGGTGAGTAATAGTCCATGAAATGGGCCAGCATCGGCCAAAACTGTGAGTGTTGATCACAGACACGTAAACGGACCTTAGGGTTCAACCACTATGGAATCGCTTCGGGACCCCTAAATGATGAGTAGTAGTCCACGAATCGCGTCGGAATTGGCCAAAACTGTGAGTTTTGACGCTAGAGACGCAAACGCACCACGGGGATTGTAAATCGTGGAAATCGCTCTGGGACGCCAAAACGGCGAGTAATAGTACACAAAACAGACCAGAAATTGGGCAAAATTGTGAGTGTCATTGACCGACACGTAAATGCACCACGGGGTTCGTAAATCATGGAAATCAAGCTTGGACCCAAAAACAGAGTAATAGTCCAAGAAAAGGGCCGGAATAGGCCAAAACTGCGAGTGTTGATGACCGACACGTAAATGCACCCTGCGGTTCGTTAACCGTGGAAATCACTCCGGGGCCCCAAAACAGTGAGTAATAGTCCATGAAACAGGCCAGAATCAGCCCAAACTGTGAGTGTTGATGACTAACACGTAAGTGCGCTTTGGGGTTCAACAACTACGGAAATCTCTTCAGGACCAGAAAACGGTGAATAAAAGTCCACAAAATGCGTTAGAATTGGCCAAAATTGTGAGTGTTCATAACCAACACGTACGCGCACCCGGGGGTTCGTTAATCGTGGAAATCATTCTAGGGCCCCAAAACAGTGAGTAATTGTCCATGAAACGGGCCAGAATTGGCCAAAACTACTAGTATTGATGACCGACATGTAAA
>NW_021199629.1:0-902 GCF_002162155.2 Triticum dicoccoides
TCGGGACCAAGTCCAAGTGGGAGACATAGAGATTTGCAAGATACATACGGATCTGAATGTTGCAGACCCGTTGACTAAGCCTCTCTCACGAGCAAAACATGATCAGCACCAAGACTCCATGGGTGTTAGAATCATTACTATGTAATCTAGATTATTGACTCTAGTGCAAGTGGGAGACTGAAGGAAATATGCCCTAGAGGCAATAATAAAGTTATTATTTATTTCCTCATATCATGATAAATGTTTATTATTCATGCTAGAATTGTATTAACCGGAAACATGATACATGTGTGAATACATAGACAAACATATAGTCACTAGTATGCCTCTACTTGACTAGCTCATTAATCAAATATGGTTATGTTTCCTAACCATTGACATGTGTTGTCATTTGATTAATGGGATCACATCATTAGGAGAATGAGGTGATTGACATGACCCATCCCGTTAGCTTAGCAGTTGATCTTTTAGTATTCTGCTATTGCTTCCTTCATGACTTATACATGTTCCTGTAACTATGAGAATTGTGTAACTCCCGTTTACCGGAGGAACACTTTGGGTACTACCAAACGTCACAACGTAACTGGGTGATTATAAAGGAGTACTACAGGTGTCTCCGAAGGTACATGTTGAGTTAGCATAATTCGAGATTAGGTTTTGTCACTCTGATTGTCGGAGAGGTATCTCTGGGCCCTCTCGGCAATGCTCATCACCTAAGCCTTGCAAGCATGTAACTAATGAGTTAGTTATAAGATGAAGTATTACAGAACGAGTAAAGAGACTTGTCGATAACGAGATTGAACTAGGTATTGGATACCGACGATCGAATCTCGGACAAGTAACATACCGATGACAAAGGGAACAACGTATGTTGTTATGCGGTTTGACCGATAAAGATCTTC
>NW_021199630.1:0-1019 GCF_002162155.2 Triticum dicoccoides
TATGAGATCATGTTCTTTGTAATAGGATTCACGACTTGCATGTCGATGAGTATGACAACCGGCAGGAGCCATAGGAGTTGTCATTATTTTTTTGTATGACCTGCGTGTCATTGAATAACGTCATGTAAACTACTTTACTTTATTGCTAAACGTTAGTCATAGAAGTAGAAGTAGTCGTTGGCGTGACAACTTCATGAAGACACGATGATGGAGATCATGATGATGGAGATCATGGTGTCAAGCCGGTGACAAGATGATCATGGAGCCCCGAAGATGAAGATCAATGGAGCTATATGATATTGGCCATATCATGTCACAACTATATAATTGCATGTGATGTTTATTATGTATTATGCATCTTGTTTACTTAGGACGACGGTAGTAAATAAGATGATCCCTTATAAAATTTCAAGAAGTGTTCCCCCCTAACTGTGCACCGTTGCTACAGTTCGTCATTTCTAAGCACCACATGATGATCGGGTGTGATGGATTCTTACGTTCACATACAACGGGTGTAAGACAATTTTACACAGCGAAAACACTTAGGGTTAACTTGACGAGCCTAGCATGTGCATACATGGCCTCGGAACACGGAGACCGAAAGGTCGAACACGAGTCGTATGGAAGATACGATCAACATGAAAATGTTCACCGACGATGACTAGTCCGTCTCACGTGATGATCGGACACGGGCCAGTCGACTCGGATCGTGTAACACTTAGATGACTAAAGGGATGTCTAATCTAAGTGGGAGTTCATAATTTGATTAGAACTTTATTATCATGAACTTAGTCTAAAACCTTTGCAAATATGTCTTGTAGATCAATGGCCAACGCTAATGTCAACATGAACTTCAACGCGTTCCTAGAGAAAACCAAGCTGAAAGATGATGGCAGCAACTATACGGACTGGGTCCGGAACCTGAGGATCATCCTCATAGCTGCCAGGAAACAATATGTCCTAGAAGGACCGCTAGGTGACGCTCCCGTCCCAGAGAACCAAGACATTATGAATGCTTG
>NW_021199631.1:0-1151 GCF_002162155.2 Triticum dicoccoides
GATCAATATCATAAGCTTCCACTTCAATTGGTGTAGGTGCCACAGGAACAACTTCCTGTGCCCTGCCACACACTAGTTGAAGAGACGGTTCAATAACCTCATCAAGTCTCCACCATCCTCCCACTCAACTCTTTCGAGAGAAACCTTTCCTCGAGAAAGGACCCGATTCAAGAAACAATCCATATTGCTTTCGGATCTGAATTAGGAGGTATACCCAACTGTTTTGGGTGTCCTATGAAGATGCATTTTATCCGCTTTGGGTTCGAGCTTAATCCTGAAACTTTTTCACATAAGCGTCGCAGCCCCAAACCTTTAAGAAACGACAACTTAGGTTTCTCCAAACGGTGTCGTCTCAACGGAATTACGTGGTGCCCTATTTAAAGTGAATGTGGTTGTCTCTAATGCCTAACCCATGAACAATAGTGGTAATTCGATAAGAGACATCATGGTATGCATCATATCCAATAGGGTGCAACTATGATGTTCGGACACACCATCCTCCTACGGTGTTCCAGGCGGTATTAATTGTGAAACAATTTCCACAATGTCTTAATTGTGTGCCAAAACTCGTAACTCAGATATTCATCTCTATGATCATATCATAGACATTTTATCCTCTTGTCATAATGATCTTCTACTTCACTCTGAAATTACTTGAACCATTCAATAATTCAGACTTGTGTTTCATCAAGTAAATATTCTCAACATCTACTCGAATCATCTGTGAAGTAAGAACATAACGGTATTCACTGCATGCCTCAGCACTTATTGGACTGGACACATCAAAATGTGTTACTTCCAACGAGTTGCTATCTTGTTCCATCTTACTGAAACCGAGGCTTTTCAGTCATCTTGCCTATGTGGTATGATTTGCATATCTCAAGTGATTCAAAAATCAAGTGAGTCCGAACGATCCATTTGCATGGAGTTTCTTCATGCATATACACCAATAGACATGGTTCGCATGTCTCAAACTTTTCAAAAATGAGTGAGTCCAAAGATCCATCAACATGGAGCTTCTTCATGCGTTTTATACCAATATGACTTACATGGCAGTGCCACAAGTAAGTGGTACTATCATTACTATCTTATATCTTTTGGCATGAAAATGTGTATCCCTACGGTCAAGATTCAATAAACCATTCCTTTAG
>NW_021199632.1:0-1114 GCF_002162155.2 Triticum dicoccoides
AAAAAAATGTGAAATTTGAAAATAGTTTTGGAATTATAGGAACACATGTTAGAATTTCAACATATTTTGAAAATTTCTGAATATTGTTTGTAATAGAAGAACATATTTATCAATTCAAACAATTTTTTCGAAATTTCATACAAAATTCTGAAACCATGAACATGTTTTTAATCCAGAATAGATTCTGAAATTGTGAACATTTTTTGAAAACGAGAACATTTTCTGAAACTGTGAACAAAATTTAAAAATGAGAACAATTTTATGAAACCATAAGAAATCTGAAATTGTGAACAAAATTTGAAGACGAGATTTTTTTGAATCCATGAAATATTTTTGAAACGTGAACATATTTTGAAAATTATAACATTTTTTTCAAATTAGTGGACATTTTCTGAAATTGTAAACAAATGTTGAAAACAAGAACACTTTAAAATCCCAGAACATTTTTTGAAACACGAACAATTTTTTCAAATTTTGAACATGAGAACATTTTTTCTTAATTTAGAAAAAATATTTGAAAATTTCAAACAAAAGAAGCATGGAAAATAACAATAAAAAGGAAAAGAAAAGAAAAAATATAAAAAAACAAAGAACGTATTTAAAAAATGCGAACATTTTTTGGAAGTCCGGAAAAAAATTCAAAACGAGAAATTTTTTCAAGCTCCCCGAACAGTTTTTTAATTTATGAATTTTTTTTGAAAACAAGAACATTTTTTCATTTTTCGAAAAAGTTGAAAACTGGATCATTTTGCAAATTTTCGGAACAAAATTTTAAAAAACTACAACATTTTCGAAAAACAAGATCATTATTTGGAAATCATGAAAATTTCACGAAACGGGAACATATTTCCAAATTCCAAAAAAAAATTGGAGATGTGAAAAACTCCTGAACAAAATTGAAAAAACGAACATTTTTGGAAACTTGTGAACAATTTATGAAACTGGGACATTTTTTGAAACTCCGGAAAAAATGAAAACGTGAACTTTTTTGCAATGTTCGAACAATTTTTAGAAACAAGAATATTTTTTAAACGCCCGAACATTTTTTGAAATGTTGTGAAGTTTTTTGAACAAAAGCTTTCGTAATATTTTTGAAAAAACAAGGAGATTTTTT
>NW_021199633.1:0-1042 GCF_002162155.2 Triticum dicoccoides
AAATCTGCCTCATCCTCCTTCACTAGCCGAGGTTATGATGGAAGCTGAGAGAAACAAGCGGGAGACCAACCGTTTGTTAGAGCGTATTGAACAGAACACGGCACACCATCAGAGGACTAACGTGGTGTCACTCAGTGATTTTATCAAATTGCATCCACCTACGTTCCACCACTCCGTCGAGCCTCTCGACGCTGATGACTGGCTTCGCAGTATCTCTCACAAACTGCGTTCCGCGCTGGTAGCGGAGGCTGACAAGGTCACCTTTGCTGCATATCATCTTGAAGGCCCCGCCAGTCTATGGTGGGAGAATTATGGAGCTATGCGCCCAGCGGGCCATGTCACTACTTGGGCTGAATTCAGCGAGGCTTTCCGTGAACATCACATTCCGGAGGGTCTCATGGACCGTAAACGTGAAGAATTTTGCAGTTTCACCCAAGGCCGGCTTTTTGTGGATGCTTACAGCAGGGAGTTTGGTAATCTCGCCCGATATGCAACTGAGGAAGTGTCTACTGATGCCAAGAAGCAAGCAAGGTTCCATAAGGGCCTTAGTCCTGAGCTTCGCCGCGACCTCCGTCTGCATGAGTGCACATCCTTCCAGAAACTTGTCAACAAAGCCATCAGTGCTGAAACTGGTCAGACTGACTATGACGCAACACGCAAGCATGGCCGTGACATGGGTTCCTCATCCGGTGCTGGTCCTCAGAAGCGCCGCGTGTGGGTACCCAACACCGCCCTGCCACCCAGGTTCACACCGAGGCCATCTTTCCAGGCGCCTCGCCCTGTCCAACAGTCTGCACCGGCCAAGCCCTATGGGGGTCCAACTAACAATGCTCCTCCACGTACCAGTTCCGTGACTTGTTTCAAGTGTGGGGAATCTGGTCACTATATGCGTGAGTGTCCCCAGACCAACCCAAATCAATCTGCTAAAGCTGTTGGCCGTGGCAAGCCGACAGGAAAAATATTCCACGCCAAGCCGGTCACCGCTTCACGTGGCCATGTCAACTGTATCTCTGCCGAAGAAGCTCAAGAGGATCCCAACGTC
>NW_021199634.1:0-1133 GCF_002162155.2 Triticum dicoccoides
GGGGACAGATCCTGTCGCAAAGGATAACGATACACAGGCATCACCAAACAATGTGCAACAATATGATGCATGCATGAAACATGGCAATATGAGTGTGTTGGGCTAATGCAACTAAAGCCAGGAGGGTTTGAACAAATTTGAATCAAAGATTCAAATTTCAAATTCAAATATGGCCTTTTAAAGTGCCTTTTCTTGTTCTGATTAAAACATCAATTTAACTTGTTTGATCATGCATGAAAATAGTACAGATGGATAGATTGGATTTTTCTGATCATTTTTCATATATAATTTGTCCAATTTGGAGTTACAGAATAAAAGTTATGAAATTTTGAAGTTTAAATAATATTCTGGAATTTCCTGATTTAATTTAAATCCAGAAATATCATTTACTGCGTCAGCCTGACATCACAGTGACATCAGCAGGTCAACAGAGCTGGCTCGGGTCAAACCTGACGTATGGGGTCCACACGTCAGTGTCACAGGGGCTAATCCCGCGTTGACCCCGGGCTGGTTAGCTTTGACTAAGCCCTGGGGCCCACTTGTCAGCGTCAGTAGGTGGTGGATTAGTGGTTAATCAACTAGGCCACGTCAGCTCGCCGGAGTTCTGGCCGGCGGCGACCAACAGTGCGGCGGCGATAGTGGTTTTGGTCGTTTCGGCCACCAAATGGAACGCGGCGACCACCGGAGTGAAGCTGAGGACGACCCGCGGCTCTTGGCGGAGTCCGTTGGGGTCGGGGTGGCCGGAGTTGACGGCGGTGAGCTCGGCTGCGGCCGCCGGGGTTCGGTCGTGCACGGGAGTGGTGCTGGAGCTCGAAGTCGAGCAAAGTGAGGCGCTAGGGATGCTCTACTGGGTTCTGTGAACGCGTTGGACTCGCCGGGGTGACCAAATGGTCACCGGAGCTGCGTCGACGGCGAGCTCGGCGACGGCGGAGGTTCGGCCGTGGTGGAGATGAAGCTACGGTGAGGGAACGAGGGGGAGAAGAGGGGGAAACGGTGGCGTAGCTCACCGCGGTTGCAGTGGGCGTCGAAGCGGGCTCGGGGACGCGCTGGAGACGGCGAATTCGTCGGCGACGGTGGTCGGAGCCCGAAGAGGGGAACGGCGACGTGGCGGCGATGCAGGGCTTCCGGGGACT
>NW_021199635.1:0-2801 GCF_002162155.2 Triticum dicoccoides
AAAAAAATGTGAAATTTGAAAATAGTTTTGGAATTATAGGAACACATGTTAGAATTTCAACATATTTTGAAAATTTCTGAATATTGTTTGTAATAGAAGAACATATTTATCAATTCAAACAATTTTTTCGAAATTTCATACAAAATTCTGAAACCATGAACATGTTTTTAATCCAGAATAGATTCTGAAATTGTGAACATTTTTTGAAAACGAGAACATTTTCTGAAACTGTGAACAAAATTTAAAAATGAGAACAATTTTATGAAACCATAAGAAATCTGAAATTGTGAACAAAATTTGAAGACGAGATTTTTTTGAATCCATGAAATATTTTTGAAACGTGAACATATTTTGAAAATTATAACATTTTTTTCAAATTAGTGGACATTTTCTGAAATTGTAAACAAATGTTGAAAACAAGAACACTTTAAAATCCCAGAACATTTTTTGAAACACGAACAATTTTTTCAAATTTTGAACATGAGAACATTTTTTCTTAATTTAGAAAAAATATTTGAAAATTTCAAACAAAAGAAGCATGGAAAATAACAATAAAAAGGAAAAGAAAAGAAAAAAGATAAAAAAACAAAGAACGTATTTAAAAAATGCGAACATTTTTTGGAAGTCCGGAAAAAAATTCAAAACGAGAAATTTTTTCAAGCTCCCCGAACAGTTTTTTAATTTATGAATTTTTTTTGAAAACAAGAACATTTTTTCATTTTTCGAAAAAGTTGAAAACTGGATCATTTTGCAAATTTTCGGAACAAAATTTTAAAAAACTACAACATTTTCGAAAAACAAGATCATTATTTGGAAATCATGAAAATTTCACGAAATGGGAACATATTTCCAAATTCCAAAAAAAAATTGGAGATGTGAAAAACTCCTGAACAAAATTGAAAAAACGAACATTTTTGGAAACTTGTGAACAATTTATGAAACTGGGACATTTTTTGAAACTCCGGAAAAAATGAAAACGTGAACTTTTTTGCAATGTTCGAACAATTTTTAGAAACAAGAATATTTTTTAAACGCCCGAACATTTTTTGAAATGTTGTGAAGTTTTTTGAACAAAAGCTTTCGTAATATTTTTGAAAAAACAAGGAGATTTTTTTACTTTAGGAAGAATTTTTTAAGACGACCATTATTTGAAGTTTTGAACTTTTTTAGAAGGAGGAACATTTTTTGAAAATTAAGAACAACTTGTAATATGAACTTAGTTTAAAAAGATAAAATAACCTTGAGAAAGAAGAAAGGAAAAAAGAAAGAAATAGAAATAGAAAACAAAAACGAAAAAAAAGAAATGAAAGAAGAAAGAAGAAAGAAGAGAAAGAAACGGAAACAGAAAAACAAAAAGAAAGAAACAGAAAAACCTGTAAAATAAACAAAAATACAGGTTCAGGGAACCTTCAAAAAGGTTCCCAAAACCGGCTGGCGTTGTAGGTGCGCTGGGCCGGCCCATCGCGTCGCTCACCTGTGTGAAGCGCCGGCAGTTTGAGGCAATGTGTGTCTAATAGGATATTCCTAGGCACTATGCGATTGGGAAACCAGCCAGAGCGCCCCCAATACTCCCCCGCGAGCCTTTTTGGGCCGGTCCATTTGTGGGGTACGAAGCCATCTGTTTTTCATTTCATTTTTCTATTTTTTCATTTAAGAAATTATAGATTTAAAAACAGAAATTATAAAAATGTTTGAGAATTTCTAAAAATGATGCTATTGAAGAAAGTTCCGAAAATATAAATGTTTGATGATTCAAAAATATTAGTATTTTATTCAAAAAAATTCTTCTAGATATCAAAAAAATATTCAGGAGTTTAAAAACGTTCGTGTATTAAAAAATGTTCATGAATTTGAAAAAATGACTGTGGATACAAAAAAGGTTCATTAAAATTATAGAAAAATAAATCAAAAATTGAGAAAATATTTGTTCCTGCAATTTCAATAAGTTCATCGATTCAAAATATGTTTGCAGATTCAAAAACTGCTCATGAAATTCCAAAATAATCACCAAAATAAAAGAGTATTCTTGATTTCAAACATTGCTCCCAAATTTTGAAAAATGTTCATCGATTCGAAAAAAGTTCATGAGTTCCAAAAAATTGTTGAGTTTTCTAGGTATTTTATGTGCATAATTCAAATTCGAACTACTTGCATTTCCTACAATTCATTAAAAAGGATTAAAAAATCATGTATTTTTCCTTAGGTGCTAATTTAGGTAGTATGCAAGAATTGAGAATGAGTTAGAAACATCTTGGCTCGAAATGTTCACCGTGTATTTAGAAAATGTTCAACGTGTGAAAATTTTCACCATATATATGAATTTTTTAACATTTACGAAATTTTAATTATATATCTGGAAAATGTTTCAATATTAAAAAAAACAATGTGCATTCTAAAATTGTTCAACATTATGCTGATAAATGTTCAATGTGTATTTAGAATATATACAACGTCTATATGAAGAAAGTTCAATGTGAAGAATCTCAGATGTTGGGCTGGCCCATTCGAACATGCACTATAGGCGATTGCTTATTTCGTATTGTAATATGTGACACAAAATCACCAATTGAAGAGCACTCCTTTCAGATATCACTCCCACCCCAGGGGTGCGATAAATAACGCACTGCATGTGTGTCAATTGTCATAATTTGAGAGTTTCCCTTTTTTCATAGATTCATTTATTCAAAACATCTTATCTCCTTAACCGTGCGTCCAAATCTCGATTTATTTTCACCATTGGATTCCTCGTGCTTCAAAACTAGATACCATGTTGATAGGTTTTTGACAAACTTTTTTTTTCA
>NW_021199636.1:0-773 GCF_002162155.2 Triticum dicoccoides
CTGCAGGCTGCAGCCCTGCGTGATCCATCTCTAACTAAGTAGGGCACTATGAAACGCTGTGTTTGATAATAAAAAAAAGGCTCCTATGATGGTGAGATTAGCTGCCTTTAGAAAAGCTCATCTGATCTCAACTCATTGTTGCCTGTAGCTACATGCAACTGCAATAGCCTGATTTTGTTTCTACATAGAGTGTTGAACATGCATTTTCTAGATGAAGATCATTAAGACAAGATTGCGCAATATGATGAAAGCGATACCCATTCACATCATACTTTTCGCATGTCATGACGACAGGGTCAAAACCCATGGAAACCCATCTCAATTCTTCATCCATTGATTCGGTCGGATCATTTCCCTACAAGTTCAATTGAAATTATAGGGTGCATGAGTTTAATTGAAATTATAGGGTGCATGAGTTTAATTGAAAGTGTGAAAAATTACTTTCTCCATGAACCACGCAACGAAATTTTTCCTTCCATCAGCACCCTTTCGGAGAAGAGCAAGTGCCTCCGCTTCAGTAGGAGGCAGCATTCCTGTCCATTCTTCCTCAACGAATCGACTACAATAAGAAAAGCGGTATAAGAACTAGGCAAAGTGAACATAACGAATTGACTAAAAGAATGGTGCAAAGGTATTACCTCATCCACTCATCCTCAACTTCCTTGATGTTGTGCAAGATATAGAACATGACATCCTCCCACTCATCTCGTGGCATGACATAAGATGTCGAGCATCCAGCCCTGCCACCTTGCCCGGTGAATAGAGGCAACTTG
>NW_021199637.1:0-4975 GCF_002162155.2 Triticum dicoccoides
CACCAGGCCACGTCCTTTATCGGCAGCTTCACTAGGATCTTTTGGAGCATCTCCCTAGGGATCTCCCTGCTGTGGCTACTGCTCCGAGCCTCAACGCGACGAAGATGATGACGACGACGTCCCGTCGTCATGGATAGATGAAGATGATGACGAAGACGACGTCCCATCGTTATGGATAGATGGGCAATCTGGCAACATGGAATCGACCAGCTTGTGATTGAAGAGTGTCTATTTAAGAGGACGAGTTGTCGAGTTGGAGTTGAAGCATGTACCATCGAGTCAGACTCTTAGTTAAACACGCAGATTGGTTACTTGAACCTGACTTCTGGGCACACGTAATTACTTCCTGGTGTTAGTAGTAGTATTTTTAGCATCCGAACCACCTGCACGTAAACTAATTCCATGCGTGTATTCACCGATTGATACTTCGGCGCCGCTGTGAAGTGTGAGAAGGCAACTGACCATGAAGTGTGGGTAGTCACAGATCCTCCTCTGGCTCGCCGTCAGACCAATTTAACCGAGCTCCATGGGAAGTTGTGTGTGTGCATGTGCCTCGCTTGATATGTGAGACATGTAATTAATGAGGAAACCAAGGTGTGTAGTAACATAGCTAGTTACTCATGCTATAAGTAACATCACACATATCAAAACAAGATGAGTCTATAAACATAGTTGCACGAAAAAGATTGACATGGTGTCCTTGAAGTATCACAACCTTAGCACAACCATATTTGTTGAATTGACAAGAAAATTGCTCCCTCATTTTGATGCAATCCTATACATTCCATACATGATTGTGTGATGAGCCGAACCCTTTCTCTATGCATGGTTGCATGTTGAGGTGCTTTCCCATACATAATTGTATGATGAGGAGATAAATTTGCATGTTAAGACAAACAAGTTGATGGAGATAGTATCAGTGTCAACATCATGGTTAGATACAAATTACATGCTAAAAAAGAAAAGTTTGCATGGGTCTCCTTGTAAGATCTGACGAATAAAGCATTGCTAAAGACATAACTAGGATTGAGAGACTGGTGAAAAACAAAAATACTAACCCAAGAGGTATATTGTTGGAAATATGCCCTAGAGGCAATAATAAATTGGTTATTATCATATTTTATTGTTCATGATAATCGTTTATTATCTATGCTAGAATTGTATTGATCGGAATCTCAGATACATGTGTGCATATATAGACACCAACGTGTCCCTAGTAAGCCTCTACCGGACTAGATCGTTGATCAAAGATGGCTATGGTTTCCTAGCCATGGACATGAGTTGTCATTTGATAACGGAATCACATCATTAGGAGAATGATTGATGGACAAGACCCAAACTATAAACATAGCATATGATCGTGTCAAGTTTATTGCTATCATTTTCTGCATGTCAAGTATATGTTCCTATGACCATGAGATCATACAACTCATTGACACCATAGGAGTACCTTGTGTGTACCAAACATCGCAACGTAATTGGTGACTATAAAAGTGCTCTATAGGTATCTCAGGGCCCACTCGGTAATACAACATCACAATGAGGTTGCAATCAATGTGACTAATGAGTTAGCCACGGGATATTGTATTACAGAACGAGTAAAGAGACTTGCCGGTGATGAGATTGAACCAGGTATGGAGATACCGACGATCGAATCTCGGGCAAGTAACATACAGATAGACAAGGGGAACTACATCCTTGACATCGAGGTTCGACCGATAAGACCTTTGTAGAATATGTGGGAACCAACAAGGGCATCAAGGTCCCACTATTGGTTATTAACCGAAGAGGTGTCTCGATCATGTCTGCATAGTTCTCGAACCCGTAGGGTCTACACACTTAACGTTTGGTGACGATATAAGTATAGTTGTGTCATTATCACTACAAGAAATATGGTAATCTGTGACAGCCAACGTCCGTCACCGAGAGCCCGGAAACTATCATCGATGACCATTGGTGATGTGTGCCTATCCGTCATGTATATTGCATCATAATTTGTCCACCCAGCCATCCATGACGGAATTTTCGCCTGTCATTGATTCAGGCCAAATCATGACGGTCATTTACCATCACCGATCGGTCCCCAAGCCCACCCGGACCGCCCAAGCCCGGTCCTCTGTGACAGACCTTTCCATCATGGATTTACACGATGACGTGGCATCAACACTCCAGTCTGGGTCTGACGTGGCGCTGCCTGGGCCCATGTAGCCTTCGGCCTAGTAAGTTTTGGCCCATTTGTTTTGGTTCGAACTATTTTTTTACTGTTTATGTTAGCCAATTTGCGATGGTCCAACAAGCACATCAGCCCATTAATCTTATGGGCTAGTTATGTTTTTTATTACCCATAATATGTTTCCAGGCCTACTTCATCCGGCCCATCAAAGTTTTACACAACGAAGCCCATTTGTGATTTTTACACGAAACAATTTAGCACCCGACACTGACAACTATTAACTATTTGTACAAATATTAAGATAGAAAATAGGCACGGTATTACGAAGCACAAGTCACATTAGACAAGCAGTATTGGTCCTCCATGACACATCCAGCATAGCATTCAGTTTACATCTCAAGATCCACTAACCATCAAGCACCAAAATGCAACCAGTTTGCATCCAACTGTATGCAGTTTGCATAACAAAAGGCTGACAAAATAACAAGCTAGGTGCCACCGGTATATCCCACATGCATAGAGCTTCCAGCAGCTTTTTGGACAAACAACTTACCCTTCAGCTGATCTTGATGGAATCTGACTTAGCAATAAGTCTAGTTTTGCATCCATCTCAGCTTGTTTCTTCCTGTTCTCCTCGTCTCGCTTCCTGTACTCCTCATCTTTCCTGGCCCTTTCCTCTCCAGATTCCTTCAACTTCTTGGTCAAGGTGTCAACATGTGCTCGAAGCTCAACATTCCTCTTCTGCGCTGCCAATTCTACTTCACAGTTGGTAGCACTGGATCTCACATGGACGTGTTGGATCCCGACATGCTGAAGAAACCTCGGCTTCTTAGTGTGCTTAGCAAGTACTTCAGCTACAGCTTCGGTTGCCGCCCCAGCTACAGAGCTCGATTCCTGACCATCTTCTGTAGGATTAGCAGCCTTCTTTTCCATCTCGGTCTAGCAATGCAAGCAACAAACATGGTTATGAGACAGCTTAAGCACAAGTAGAGATGACATCATCAGCAAGTTAACATGCATGAGGAAAGCTAGCATGCATCCTTATTTTGTGAGAACAGAGTCAGATTAATTTTTTCCTGTGCGGAGCTGAGTCGGATTATTCATCAACAACAAAGTGGCCAGAAGAAACAGGATAAATTATATCAATTAAGTACAAGCAACTAATGTTTAAATATAATTATTTTATATATACTACAAGATAGAGACTGAGGATGGCCAAAACTGCAATATAGGACAATCTATTACAAGATAGTCAAGTGAATATGTTAAATTTCCAATTAACATACACTAGCATTTGCTTATTATTTTTCAATCTGTAAGAGGGGCTGAAACAATATTAATTCTAGCCGTGCAAAATTTAAAACTTTGATGGTTGGTAGTCTTTTAAAGCTGACTTACAATTGCATTCAGCACAACATTGGTGTAACATTTCTTTTTCTTGCTGTAGTGGCACTCCTTGAACAAATCCACTACAGTTAGTTCTTTATCCTTGTAGTTGTCTCCCTGAAAACAACAGATATGAAGGTAAGGGAGCATCATATACATACACTACATGGAAGCAATCCAAAAACACCTTTTAACAGGGCACACATACATCTTGCACATCCACAGCCACATGTTTGACTTACCACATTTCCACAGTGTACAGGGTAGCTGCGCGATCGAGTAGTTTGGTGGAACTTAACTTGAGCTCGATTAGCTTTGTTAATTTGAGATGACCCCTATATCAAGAGACCAAATACATGTAAGGCACAGTCTCTAGATTAGCATGTAGAAGGCGAGATCGGTCTGCAGGAAGAGACATACCATCTATTTGGGATCCTTCCAGCTTTCCACCAGCTCATTCCACTAGTCATCAGTCATCAAGGGGACCAGAGAAGTTCTCCTCACCAAATTGGATGCGTGAGGATCAAAATACTCTTTCTTGAGCATGTATCGTTGTTGGCGAGTTGCGCGTTTCAGCATTTTTGTGCAAGCCTTCCTAACTGGCACCGCCTCAAGGTCCATCTGAAACTTGTTCTAGTAAGATAAAAAAACATGGGTAAGTCATGATGGCACATAGACAAATAGCAGAAGATTGACGGGTTCCTAGCAATTTGAGGGAGAAAGTCCAGCATTATGTAACTACACCAACTTCTCCTACAAAGTTCCTGAAGATCCCATCTCTGACATTTCCATTTGGGTCCTTGTAATCCTTCCAGTGCTTAAACACAGGCATATGGTGTCTGACTGTGACATTGCATTTGGTTGCAAAGTTTGCAGCCAGAAGAGGTGTCTCTGGCTGTAAGCTTCCTTCTAGAATGAGAAGCGGCAGTTTACCCTGCCGACGTCGAGTGATCCTTTCCAGGCCTTTTTCCCAAATTGGGCCCCCTTTCCCTTGGATCCTCATAGGATTGTGGACCTATAGAGAAGGTAAAATCAAGGATGGTATTAATCTCACAAGAAGGCCAAGACAATATACTAGTAACCGATGGCAGCAGCAATTAAGGCGAAACAGTGTAAAGCGGCGACAAGAGAAGCTAATGATGTATGCACTAAGAGTTGATCTGTCAAGCTTCATTATGGTTTATATCAAGTATATTTAAGAAGCATTTTGTGATTGTACTTTCTTCGACCTTGTAACTCGCATATTAGTTGGGATTCCGCGAGAACTCTCTTAGGAGGCTGAGGCTTGACTCCACCAGGGGGCATGGCAGCACATCTTTTCTTACTAGATTCCTGACTGGTTTTTTTTACAATCCTTCAAGCCCTGATAGAAATGAAACCACTGTTTAATCAACAACATTTAACAAAAAAAATTGC
>NW_021199638.1:0-1129 GCF_002162155.2 Triticum dicoccoides
CGGTTGGGTGAAGATGTACTTCAGACTTTGGTGATCAGTGAATATTTCGCAACGATTACCGAGGAGGTAATGTCGCCAGGTTTTAAGTGCATAGACTACAGCTGCAAGCTCTAGATCATGAGTAGGATAATTCTCCTCATGTGGGTGCAATTGCCGTGAGGCGTAAGCAATTACATGTCGATCTTGCATGAGAATACAGCCTAGTCCTTGTCGCGAGGCGTCGCAGTAGATAACAAAGTCCTTAGAGAAGTCTGGCGGTACCAGAACGGGAGCAGAAGTCAGGCGTCTTTTCAGTTCCTGAAAGCTGTGCTCACATTGTGGAGTCCACTCGAACTTTTTATCTTTCTTGAGGAGTTCGGTTAGGGGTTTAGCAACTTTGGAGAAATTTTCGACAAAGCGACGGCAATAGCTCGCTAAGCCCAGAAAACTCCAAACTTGCTTGACCGATTCAGGTGGAGTCCAATTAAGGACGGCTTGAACTCGCTCAGGGTTAACAGCAATACCTTTACCAGATATTACATGACCCAGATAGGTCACTTCTGACAACCAAAATTCACATTTAGAGAATTTGGCATAAAGACGATGCTCTCGAAGTTTCTTCAACACTAGCCTTAGATGTTCGGCATGTTCTTCCTCGTTCTTGGAGTAGATGAGTATATCATCAAGGTAAACCATGACGAATTTATCCAAATACTCCATGAAGATTGAGTTCATTAACCGAGAAAAGGTGGCTGGAGTGTTGGTTAAACCGAAGGACATGACGGTGTACTCGTATTGGCCATAACGAGTAACAAAGGCCGTTTTAGGAATGTCCCCGTTCCTGATTTTGATTTGATGGTAGCCCAACCTCAAATCCATTTTGGAGAAGACTGAGGATCCAGCGAGCTGATCATACAGGTCGTTGATCCTGGGGAGCGGATATTTGTTCTTGATTGTGACCAAATTGACAGGTCGATAATCTACAACCATCCGGTCCGTACCATCCTTCTTCTTGACGAAGAGGACGGGGCAAGCCCACGGAGATGAACTAGGTCGGATGAAACCCTTTTTCAAGGACTCATCGAGTTGTTTCTTAAGCTCGGCTAGTTCTAGTGGTGCCATCTTATAAGGTCTTCTAGCAATCGGGACG
>NW_021199639.1:0-1185 GCF_002162155.2 Triticum dicoccoides
ACTAACATTTTGCAGGAGTTCGCTGACGTCTTTCCACAAGACGTGCCACCGGGATTACCGCCTATTCGAGGGATTGAGCATCAGATTGACTTAATTCCCGGTGCTTCACTACCAAACCGTGCACCATACCGTACCAATCCAGAGGAGACGAAGGAGATTATGCGTCAAGTACAAGAGCTTCTCGACAAAGGTTATATACGCGAATCCCTTAGTCCTTGTGCTGTTCCTATTATTCTAGTGCCGAAAAAGGATGGTACATCACGTATGTGTGTTGATTGTAGAGGCATTAATAATATTACTATTCGTTATCGTCATCCTATTCCTAGGCTAGATGATATGCTTGATGAATTGAGTGGCTCTACAATATTCTCCAAAGTTGATTTGCGTAGTGGATACCATCAAATTCGTATGAAATTGGGAGATGAATGGAAAACAGCATTTAAAACTAAGTTTGGATTATATGAGTGGTTAGTCATGCCTTTTGGGTTAACTAATGCGCCTAGTACTGATAAAGGCGGGGTGTCCCGATCTTTCGATGAGATGATAACTATTGATTTGGTGGAGACGACTTTGACGATCCGACTACAAACGTGCACGACGTTGCGCCTTAGCAATCGCTAAACCAACTCCGAGAGGTTATTGACCACGCCGGAGCACAATCAACCTGACCACGAAGGTCTATTCCTGCAAGCAATCGAAGAACAAGCAAGAATATGATAAAAGCAATCTGAATATCGCGAATATGTATGAAGTATTGATAATGGTGGGGATCCGTAAGCGGTCTTGGTCTGGTTGTTGGACACAAACGAAGTACACAAAGTTGCAATGGCTAACTTTTAACTAAACAAATCCCAAGGAAAAGCTACTAGATGGATCTACTTATATAGGAGCAAGGGGTGGCGGCCAAGGAGGTGGGAGGACGTCCCAAGGCAGCCTAAAACTAAATCTAGGTCGTACAAGGCCAATGGGCCCAAGTGGAGGTGATGTAACACCTTTGGACTTGTAGTTTGACTCGGATTCTGCTGCAGCATCAGATTGTTTCGTCCACAACTCAACGCTCCGGACGAATTTGAAGGTGATTCCAATTGGGTTGGAAAGTGCACGAAATCTAGTTTCCAACAAAAAAAGAATCACCCAATTCGGAGTCCGTATGAAAAACTTGTGTGCGTTTTGAGTCAGGTGTGT
>NW_021199640.1:0-1758 GCF_002162155.2 Triticum dicoccoides
CCCAGGACGAAAAGCCCATTTTCTGTCATGATTTTTTGTCATAGAAGTAGGAGCCCACCACATCTATGATGATACCGGGTTTTGTCACAATTATCGTCATAGAAGTGTCATATGTATGACAGAAACAAATTTCGTTC
This sequence comes from Triticum dicoccoides, assembly GCF_002162155.2. Classification (NCBI taxonomy): domain Eukaryota; kingdom Viridiplantae; phylum Streptophyta; class Magnoliopsida; order Poales; family Poaceae; genus Triticum; species Triticum dicoccoides. The sequence goes on from NW_021199640.1 coordinate 138, forward strand.
GGCCCAAAATGTCACGGATGTGTCTTTTTTTGTAGTGTGTATTTCAATGAATTTGTTGAGTGCAATATACTATGGTACCAAAGTTTCAAACAGGTAGGCAATCATTCGATGACTAGACAGAAGCTGGAATGGGGGTTTGAACAACGAGAATAACATGGTGTTTGATTCCAGGATGAATAATGGTATAACATTTAGCTTGTGAATCACATACGAAGCAGGGTGCAAAGGATACATTAGAATCCGGGTTGTAAAGAAGAGTCAGGTTTCGATCCAGTGGACCTGTGGGTTATGGGCCCACCATGTGGGTTGAAAGTAGGAAGGGTGGTGACATCTTGCACAGCCACGACAGGGAGGCATGCTAGTGAATAGCTTGTCATCTATGCCGGCAACAATGTCGGTACCAAGGACGGGGAACGAAGAGAGCAATTTTCCTGCTTGTTGAACGAGGCGAACCAATTGGCAAAGTTATCACCCATCGGTGGTTACCGGAATGTCATCAACAATAGTAACAGGATCTTACAGACAGAATGATACAACAAGGTGCCTACCTAAGCAGGGAATTATCTATGCTTAGTTAAGTCAGATTCAGGAAAGGTTAAACAAAAGATGGAAAGCAAAATGCGATTATCAGATTAAATAGAACAATGGAAAGAAAAATTGTGATTACACACAATTATTAGGAGTATATCCTTCCCATGTACAAGCAGAACATGGCATACAGGGTAGGAGAGCAAGTACCCAACCATTCTAATAAGAGGCAAGGATTAATCAAGATCTTACCCATACAACGGTGTTTGGATAACTGACCAAGAAACATTTAGCATCGCGCCTCCAATGTTCTTGTTGAAGAGCGGGGTATCATAGTCATGCTTTGAGGTAGCAATGATATGGTGTTTCAATCAAGGGCTAGACTTTGGATACACAAATGATCCATCAGGAGCAAATTATAAAATAAGTCTTATAGTTTCCACCAGGAAGAATGGTTTGGTACGTCTCCAATGTATCTATAATTTATGAAGCATTCATGCTATTATATTATCTGTTTTGGATGATTACGGGCTTTATTATACACTTTTATATTACTTTTGGGACTAACCTATTAACCAGAGGCCCAGCCCATATTGCTGTTTTCTTGCCTATTTCAGTGTTTCGAAGAAAAGGAATATCAAACGGAGTCCAAACAGAATGAAACCTTCGGAAAAGTTATTTTTGGAACAAAAGCAATCCCGGGAACTTGGAGTGTAACCCAATGAAGCGTCGAGGAGGCCACGAGATAGGGGGCTCGCCCACCCCCCTGGGCGCGCCCACCCCCTGGGAACGCCCTCCACCCTCGTGGGGCCCTCGAGGCTCCCCCGACCGACTTCTTTCGCCTATATATTCACATATACCCTAACATCGTCAAAGAACACAATAGATCAGGAGTTCCGCAGCCGCAAGCCTCAGTGGCCACCAAAAAACTCTCGGGATCCCGTTCCGGCACCCTGCCGGAGGGGGAATCCATCACCGGTGGCCATCTTCATCATCCCGGCGCTCTCCATGATGAGGAGGAAATAGTTCACCCTCGGGGCTGAGGGTATGTACCAGTAGCTATGTGTTTGATCTCTCTCTCTCTCTCTCTCTC
>NW_021199641.1:0-993 GCF_002162155.2 Triticum dicoccoides
TAAGGTCAACTTCGGGTTTTCTACAACCGGACGTTAACAAATTCCCATCTGCCCATAACCGCGGGCACGGCTTTCGAAAGATAATACCCTGCAGGGGTGTCCCAACTTAGCCCATCACAAGCTCTCACGGTCAACGAAGGAATAGACCTCCACCCGAGACGTTCCGATCAGACTTGGTATCCCGGTACAACAAGACATTTCGACAGGGTAAAACTAAACCAGCAACACCGCCCGAATGTGCCGACAAATCCCGATAGGAGCTGCACATATCTCTTTCTCAGGGCACACTCAGATGAGCAATCCGTACAACTAAAACCAAACCTCGAGTTTCCCCGAGGGGGCGCTGCACAGGGCTCTAGTTCGGACCAACACTCAGAGGAGCACTGGCCCGGGGGGGTTAAAAAAATGATGACCCTTGAGTCTGCAGAACCCAAGGGAAAGAAAAGGCTAGGTGGCAAATGGTAAAACCAATGTTGGGCATTGCTGGAGAAGCTTTACTTAAGGCGAACTGTCAAGGGGTTCCCATTATAGCCCAACCATGTAAGGAACGCAAAATTCGGGAACATAACACCGATATGACGGAAACTAGGGCGGCAAGAGTGGAACAAAACACCAGGCATAAGGCCGAGCCTTCCACCCTTTACCAAGTATATAGATGCATTATTTAAATAAGATATATTGTGATATCCCAACAAGTAAACATGTTCCAACAAGGAACAACATCTCCATGTTCCAACAAGGAACAAACTTCAATCTTCACCTGCAACTAACAATGCTATAAGAGGGGCTGAGCAAAGCGGTAACATCGCCAATCAACGGTTTGCTAGGACATGGTGGGTTAGAGGTTTGACATGGCAATTGGGAGGCTGACAAGCAAAAGGTAGGCATCGTAGCATTGGCATAGCAAGAGCGAGCAAACTAGCATAGCAAAGATAGTAGTGATTTCGTGGGTATGATCATCTTGCCTGCACAGTTGTCAGAGTTGACTGGATC
>NW_021199642.1:0-1106 GCF_002162155.2 Triticum dicoccoides
TATGAAAAATTACCATCAGTCCTATAGCACATGTGCCCACGTTGTGTAAAAAACTCATGATTTTATCGCGCTCCAAGTATTTAATAATATTCACGCTGCATCGTTACCGCAGAACGTCTACTACCGTTTCATTGTCGTCCGTGAGGGGGGCCACAACCCGGAGACGCGTGCCGCCTCTTCGGACATGCCACAACACCACCCCGCATGTATGAGGGCCCGGTACGACGCTCCGGTGGCATTGCTACCCCCCAGGGCCCCCGTCCCGGCTAACCCTGTAGCGTTTGACCACGGGATCTAGCCCTTTGACTTTGCACGGACGGGCTTTGACCAGTGGACCTCTCCACCCGGTTGTGTTAGGTCGGCCCAGAGGAACACTTTGGAGCAACATCCGGGCCAAACCCACAGCTACATCCACTCCGTGTAGACCCGACGCGTCCGTTTCCTCCCTCCAGGTGCCGACGGCGGCGGCGTCCGTGAGGGGGGGGGGCACGCCCCGGAGACGCGTGCTGGGCATTTGCAACCGCCTCAACACTTCCAAATTTGTGAGAGGCCGCCTACGCAAGATTTGACGGTATGCTAGCCCCCGGAGGCCGCCGGCCACAGTCGTAGACGTGCGAAGAGCAATCCGCGTAGAGGGAAGTGTTCAGATACTTCTCCATCACAAAAATTTATGAAAAATTACCATCAGTCCTATAGCACATGTGCCCACGTTGTGTAAAAAACTCATGATTTTATCGGGCTCCAAGTATTTAATAATATTCACGCTGCATTGTTACCGCAGAACGTCTACTACCGTTTCATTGCCGTCCGTGAGGGGGGCCACAACCCGGAGACGCGTGCCGCCTCTTCGGACATGCCACAACACCACCCCGCATGTATGAGGGCCCGGTACGACGCTCCGGTGGCATTGCTACCCCCCAGGGCCCCCGTCCCGGCTAACCCTGTAGCGTTTGACCACGGGATCTAGCCCTTTGACTTTGCACGGACGGGCTTTGACCAGTGGACCTCTCCACCCGGTTGTGTTAGGTCGGCCCAGAGGAACACTTTGGAGCAACATCCGGGCCAAACCCACAGCTACATCCACTCCGTGTAGACCCGACGCGTCC
>NW_021199643.1:0-1173 GCF_002162155.2 Triticum dicoccoides
ATCACTATAATGGCGAGTGTCTCAAAACTCTTCCTAGCTCAAACTGACAGGATGGGCACGAAATTTTTTCGACCAATTTTTTTTTTTTCGACTGCCCGGACCCAAAAACTGGAAACGGGTCAAAAAAAACTTCCTATAATGGCACCTGTCTCAAAACACTCAGAAACACCTAAAAATAGGATAGCCAGAAATTTTTTCGAAAAATGCATTTTCGAAAAATTTTGGGCCTAAACGGAGCGTGGCTACCCGACTCTTTTTTTTTTCTTTCCGAAACCTACTCCGGCAAGGAAACACAAATCGGAATCTAGATGGATCCCGAAAACAAACCTAATAAGCAAAGAACTCGGATTGCTGGTGGATATATGGTGGTGGTATATGGCAGCGGTGGTGGTAGCGGTGGTAGTATATGGATATGGATCGGTGGTGGTATATGGACACGGATTGGTGGTGGTATATGGATACGGATTCGGTGCGGTGGTGGTAGATGGCAGGGGCGATGATGATGGTGCGGCGGCGGCGTGACAACTTATGACCAGAACTCGAAACTCTAAAAGACTAGACTCTAAGACCAGCAACTAGATACGACGATGCAACCGCAAATTCAACAAAGCAAAACCCTAAAAAGATTATGCAAGGCTCAGATTGGTTCGGATATGATGAACTAACCCTAATTTTTTTTTGTGGCTTTTTCGTGGACTATAGGTATGAAGACAGACTCGATCTAAACTACGAAAAACTGTAAAATCTCACCGAGCAACCTGGAAATCTGATACCACTTGATAGAGGCAAAGGTGTCCCGTCTTTCGATGAGATGGTGGATTTCGCTTTGGTGGAAGTCGACTTTGACGATCCGACTACAAACGTGTGAGGACGTCGCGCCTTAGCAATCGCTAAACCAACTCCGAGAGGTTATTGACCACGCCGGAGCACGATCAACCTGACCACGAGGGTCTGTTTCCTGCGAGCAAACGAAGAACAAGCAAGAAACTAAGATTGCAATCTGGATATTGCGAATATAAGATGAAAGCTTTATTGATCAAGGTGGGGTTCTGTGACGCCTTTGTCTGGTCGTTGAACACAAACGAAGTACGCGAAGTTGCAGCTATGGCGAACTTTTAATCTAAACAAAACCCAAAGTCTGAACGATGCCCTAAGGGCTGTATATATGGAGGA
>NW_021199644.1:0-1100 GCF_002162155.2 Triticum dicoccoides
TCACTCGTTGCTAGATGAACTCCTAGATGATCTTGGTGAAACGAGTAGGAAAATTTTTGTTTTCTGCAACGTTCCCCAACAGTGGCATCATGAGCTAGGTCTATGCGTAGTTCTTCTTGCGCGAGTAGAACACAATTTGTTGTGGGCGTAGATTTGTCAACTTTCTTGCCGTTACTAGTCCTTTCTTGCTTCAGCGGTATTGTGGGATGAAGCGGCCCGGACCAACCTTACACGTACGCTTACGTGAGACCGGTTCCACCGACTAACATGCACTAGTTGCATAAGGTGGCTGGCGGGTGTCTGTCTCTCCTACTTTAGTTGGAGCGGAATCGATGAACAGGGTCCTTATGAAGGGTAAATAGAAGTTGACAAATCACGTTGTGGCTTTAACGTAGGTAAGAAAACGTTCTTGCTAGAACCCTAATTCAGCCACGTAAAACTTGCAACAACAATTAGAGGGCGTCTAACTTGTTTTTGCAGCAAGTGGTTTGTGATGTGATATGGCCAAAGTTGTGATGAATGATGAATGATCTATATGTGATGTATGAGATGTTCATGCTATTGTAATAGGATTCACGACTTGCATGTCGATGAGTATGACAACCGGCAGGAGCCATAGGAGTTGTCTTTATTCTTTTATATGACCTGCGTGTCATCAAGAAACGCCATGTAAATTACTTTACTTTATTGCTAAACGCGTTAGCCATAGTAGTAGAAGTAATAGTTGGCGAGAAACTTCATGGAGACACGATGATGGAGATCATGATGATGGAGATCATGGTGTCAAGCCGGTGACAAGATGATCATGGAGCCCCAAGATGGAGATCAAAGGAGCTATGTGATATTGGCCATATCATGTCACGTTTATTATTTGATTGCATGTGATGTTTATCATGTTTTGCATCTTGTTTACTTAGAACGACGGTAGTAAATAAGATGATCCCTCATAATAATTTCAAGAAGTGTTCCCCCTAACTGTGCACCGTTGCGACAGTTCGCTGTTTCAAAACACCACGTGATGATCGGGTGTTTTATTCAGACGTTCACATACAACGGGTGTAAGACAGATTTACACATGCAAACACTTAGGTTGACTTGAC
>NW_021199645.1:0-976 GCF_002162155.2 Triticum dicoccoides
GGCCCGAGCGCTCGTCGTCGTCGTCCGGATACTCGTGGCGGGAGGGGAGCGGGCGGCGGTAGTGGGAGTCGTCATGCCGGTCCGTGGCCCCACCTCCAAAGTGCCCATCATCAGAGAAGCGTGGGCGCCCGACGTGGTTGGGAGGCTCGGGGGAGATCTTGAGGTCGAATCCCAGGTCGTTGAAGAAGACGCGAACGGTGACACGGAGCTTGTCGGAGTCAAGGCACTTGACCTTGACCCGGACCTCCTCCTCTTTGCGGAGGGAGAGCTCGTCCACCACCACCACCTTGCCAAGGATCTTGGACATACTGCGAATGACCCGCTCGGACCGGGCGACGTCAGGTAGCCCGGCGATGAGGATCCAAGCAGTATCCAGGACCGCGACCGCCTTGGGGTCGACCTTAGGCTCAGAGATGTTGACCACAAGCTTGTTCAGGGCCAAGGTAATGTCGTTGCTGCGAGTGCAGAGGCCCAAGCTGATGGCGTCCGGGAAGACCACGGTGAAAGAACTGGCAGAGGTCGGAGTCACCTGCCAGTCCCACACACGTCGGCATAGGTGGTTGAGCTCAGCCTCGATCATCTTCGGGGAAGCAACATCCACCCCCACGACGGTGACGATCGCCTGGAGTGACGGGGAGGGGGGGTGGTAAATCCTCCACCTCGATGTGAAAGAACCCGAGGCCCTCGATGCCATGGCCATACATCATGAGCTCATCAGTCAGCGGACGGTCCGGGCACAGGGCCGCTGGGTGCCCAGTATCCTTGCAGAGGTAGCACAACGGAGGGTTGGTGCACTCAACTTGTTAATGGCCCGCGATCCCGCAGTTGAAGCAAGGGGGCGGGTCACGGGTAGCAACAACATCGGCCAACGCCGAGGTCGCGGGGGAGGGGGCCGACGCAGCAGGGGGGGCGAGCCGGACCCTGCTTCTTCTTCTTCTTCGCGCCCTGACGCCCTCGCCCCCCATTGCCTCCATTG
>NW_021199646.1:0-1274 GCF_002162155.2 Triticum dicoccoides
CGGCAGACTTCAAGCGAAAGCCGACGTGGGTGTAGACCACGACCTACCTAAACACTTAAGCCTCTAGTCCAGGTTTATCGCCTATTCAGGTTCCATCCGCAGGGAGTCCGGCCGAGGTTTCCCATACGGCCCCGAACGATGTGAACAGGGTTCCCGAGATACCTAACGGGTATTCGGTACACCCGGCCACGTACCTACCGCATCACAGCCCACCCCTACGGTCAGCGCTGTCCACGGCCTCCAGTAGGCTACAAACACCAGAAACTACTTGCAACTCCTGGACAGAGAGCTAGGGTGAATAAGAAGTCGAGCGGGGTCATATTTCAGGGCCCAATGCATGGTAGTAGATGTATCTTAAATCACGCATACAGATCTCAGTGCTTAAGGTCGGCTTCAATGAAACAACCCACCATGTACTCCTACATGGCCTCTCATCGATACCTTTACCAAATCGTGTTCACCACACCACTCTCATTACCGACATAATCGTTTCACTCTAGCCCATCACCCAGATGAACCAGACCTGACACGACTCTAAGCATAGCAGGCATAGCAAGGTAGGAACAACACATACATATGGCTCAATCAACTCCTACACATGCTAGTGAGTTTCATCTAGTTACTGTGGCAATGACAGGTCATGCAGAGGAAATGGGTTCAACTACCGTAGCACACAGCAGTTTGAAACGCGTTGTCTTAATGCAGTAAAAGAGAGCAGGAGCGAGAACATGGGATTGTATCAATATGATCAAATGGTTGGTTGCTTGCCTGATGGTTCGATGCACTGATACGGTTCTTCGCTAGGGTAATCAGGGTACTCTTCGGGGACAGAACCTGCCGCAGAGAGCACCGATACACAACATCACCAAACAATGTGCAACAATATGATGCATGCATGAAACATGGCAATATGAGTGTATTGGGCTAATGCAACTAAAACCAGAAGGGTTTGAACAAATTTGAATCAAGGATTCAAATTTCAAATTCAAATATGGCCTTTTAAAGTGCTTTTCCTTGTTCTGCTTAAAACATCAATTTAACTTGTTTGATCATGCATGAAAATAGTACAGATGGATAGATTGGATTTTTCTGATCATTTTTCATATATAATTTGTCCAATTTGGAGTTACAGAATAAAAGTTATGAATTTTTGAAGTTTAAATAATATTCTGGAATTTCCTGATTTAAATTAAATCCAGAAATATAATTATTGCGCCAGCATGACGTCAGCATGACGTCAGTGGTCAACTGCGGCTGGCTGAGGTCAAACCTGA
>NW_021199647.1:0-1208 GCF_002162155.2 Triticum dicoccoides
CCCGAATCTCAACTTACTTTGATTCGTAGCCTGCACTTGCTACTTAGATTTGTTAATTCATCATCGATTTAGGTTTCCCTAGTGCATGCAATTCAATTTAGAATTTTTCATCATCCATGGTCACTTCACTAGTTTATGGGGGACCCAGTTTTATGGACGTTTGTGATCGCTTGCCATAACATATACAAGGACCAAAGTTTAAAATTCCATGCAAGATTTTATACTGGATTTTGCATGCATTTTTTTCCTTTCAGATTTTTATTCATCTGAATGCTGATGCAGGAAGACATGGCGGACATAAGTCATGAGTCAATGATGGAGTACTATCATATTGCCAACAAGATGTTTAATAGTGAGGATGAAGGTTTTAGATTTTATAACAAATATGGTCTTGAGAAAGGTTTTAATTAGTGTCCGGAGAAGCTATGTCGAGTGGGATGGATCCAACTGCCATATAATTTTAAGGAAAATTGTGTATAGTCCTGAAGGCGTTCGTGAAGAGAAACACATGAAGAGGAAGATGGAAGATAGAAAGAGGAGGCCACGGATTATAACTCGTGTAGGGTGTAAAGCTAAATTGGTGATTGCAAGACAGGAGGAAACATGTCAGTGGTTTGTGAAGGATTTCATCGATGAACACAACCATCCTCTAGCCCCACACGATCTGTCGTGTCTTTGGCGTTCACACAGAAGAATTAGCGATGAGCAAAAAGCGGACATTACAGACATGGAAAAATCTGGGATCAGAAAACACCATATTATGGATATTATGTGCATGCAATACAGTGGATATGATGAGGTTGGATGCATTATGAGAGACGTTTACAATTTTTCCCATGCTAACAAGCAGGAATCAATTGCTTCCAAGGATGCTCAAACAGTGATCAATCACATGGCGACGAGGCAAGATTCAGATTCAGATTTTTTTTCTTCAGGTACTTGGTTGATGAAGCTGGTCATCTGAAGGGACTGTTCTGGTGTGATAGTCAATCTCGACTTGACTACGAGGCTTTCAGAGACGTTATTGTTTTTGATAGCACATACAGAACCAATAAGTACAATCCGCCATTTGTGTCGTTTGTCGGGTTGAATCACCACCATAGCACTGTTATTTTTGCATGTGGTATCATTTTACATGAAACAAGCCATGCATAGGAGTGGATGTTACGGACCTTTTCTAATGCTATGGGACAGAAGCATCCTATATC
>NW_021199648.1:0-1208 GCF_002162155.2 Triticum dicoccoides
CCCGAATCTCAACTTACTTTGATTCGTAGCCTGCACTTGCTACTTAGATTTGTTAATTCATCATCGATTTAGGTTTCCCTAGTGCATGCAATTCAATTTAGAATTTTTCATCATCCATGGTCACTTCACTAGTTTATGGGGGACCCAGTTTTATGGACGTTTGTGATCGCTTGCCATAACATATACAAGGACCAAAGTTTAAAATTCCATGCAAGATTTTATACTGGATTTTGCATGCATTTTTTTCCTTTCAGATTTTTATTCATCTGAATGCTGATGCAGGAAGACATGGCGGACATAAGTCATGAGTCAATGATGGAGTACTATCATATTGCCAACAAGATGTTTAATAGTGAGGATGAAGGTTTTAGATTTTATAACAAATATGGTCTTGAGAAAGGTTTTAATTAGTGTCCGGAGAAGCTATGTCGAGTGGGATGGATCCAACTGCCATATAATTTTAAGGAAAATTGTGTATAGTCCTGAAGGGGTTCGTGAAGAGAAACACATGAAGAGGAAGATGGAAGATAGAAAGAGGAGGCCACGGGTTATAACTCGTGTAGGGTGTAAAGCTAAATTGGTGATTGCAAGACAGGAGGAAACATGTCAGTGGTTTGTGAAGGATTTCATCGATGAACACAACCATCCTCTAGCCCCACACGATCTGTCGTGTCTTTGGCGTTCACACAGAAGAATTAGCGATGAGCAAAAAGCGGACATTACAGACATGGAAAAATCTGGGATCAGAAAACACCATATTATGGATATTATGTGCATGCAATACAGTGGATATGATGAGGTTGGATGCATTATGAGAGACGTTTACAATTTTTCCCATGCTAACAAGCAGGAATCAATTGCTTCCAAGGATGCTCAAACAGTGATCAATCACATGGCGACGAGGCAAGATTCAGATTCAGATTTTTTTTCTTCAGGTACTTGGTTGATGAAGCTGGTCATCTGAAGGGACTGTTCTGGTGTGATAGTCAATCTCGACTTGACTACGAGGCTTTCAGAGACGTTATTGTTTTTGATAGCACATACAGAACCAATAAGTACAATCCGCCATTTGTGTCGTTTGTCGGGTTGAATCACCACCATAGCACTGTTATTTTTGCATGTGGTATCATTTTACATGAAACAAGCCATGCATAGGAGTGGATGTTACGGACCTTTTCTAATGCTATGGGACAGAAGCATCCTATATC
>NW_021199649.1:0-1694 GCF_002162155.2 Triticum dicoccoides
TGGGAAGTCCTCGTGTTGCATTCCCTTTTTAATTATTTTTTGCGCCTTGTGACAAACATATCGCACGTGCGCGATATATATTAATCCCGTTATATTATTTTTGACGTTTGCGATATGTTTAAGCTCGATGCTCATTGCTCGCGCGTCTTGGGGCGGCTTTGTGGCGCGAAGAGCGCGTGCTGAAAGGGGTGGAAAAAACTCGTGTTGTTGCGGTATGGAGGGAGGGGTGGAAACCGTGGAACACTCGTCTCCGTGATTGAGCGGGGGAGTAAGTAGTATAGGACATTATCCATTGTTAGGGAACGGTTGTAATGGTAGTGAGAATGTAGAATCGTCTTTGGAGCGGACCTGGGAGTGGCAAGCATAAGGGACGAAGACGGGGAAACATGTCGGATGCGATCATACCAGCACTAAAGCACCGGATCCCATCAGAACTCCGAAGTTAAGCGTGCTTGGGCGAGAGTAGTACTAGGATGGGTGACTTGCTGGGAAGTCCGCGTGTTGCATTCCCTTTTTAATTAATTTTTGCGCCTCGTGACAAACATATCGCACGTGTGCGATATATATTAATCCTGTTATATTATTTTTGACGTTTGCGATATGTTTAAGCTCGATGCTCATTGCTCGCGCGTCTTGGGGCGGCTTTGTGGCGCGAAGAGCGCGTGCTGAAAGGGGTGGAAAAAACTCGTGTTGTTGCGGTATGGAGGGAGGGGTGGAAACCGTGGAACACTCGTCTCCGTGATTGAGCGGGAGACTAAGTAGTATAGGACATTATCCATTGTTAGGGAACGATTGTAATGGTAGTGAGAATGTAGAATCGTCTTTGGAGCGGACCTGGGAGTGGCAAGCATAAGGGACGAAGACGGGGAAACATGTCGGATGCGATCATACCAGCACTAAAGCACCGGATCCCATTAGAATTCCGAAGTTAAGCGTTCTTGGGCGAGAGTAGTACTAGGATGGGTGACCTCCTGGGAAGTCCTCGTGTTGCTTTCCCTTTTTAATTATTTTTTGCACCTCGTGACAAACATATCGCACGTGCGCGATATATATTAATCCCGTTATATTATTTTTGACGTTTGCGATATTTTTTAGCTCGTTGCTCATTACTCGCGCATCTTGGGCCGGCTTTGTGGCGCGAAGAGCGCGTTCTAAAAGGGGTGGAAAAATACATGTTGCTGCGGTATGGAGGGAGGGGTGGAAACTGTGGTAAACTCGTCTCTGTGATTGAGCAGGAGAGTAAGTAGTATAGGACATTATCCATTGTTAGGGAACAGTTGTAATGGTAGTGAGAATGTAGAATCGTCTTTGGAGCGGACCTGGGAGTGGCAAGCATAAGGGACGAAGACGGGGAAACATGTTGGATGCGATCATACCAGCACTAAAGCACCGGATCCCATCAGAACTCCAAAGTTAAGCGTGCTTGGGCGAAAGTAGTACTAGAAAGTCCTCGTGTAGCATTCCCTTTTTAATTATTTTTTGCGCCTCGTGACAAACATATCGCACGTGCGCGATATATATATTAATCCCGTTATATTATTTTTGACGTTTGCGATATGTTTAAGCTCGCTGCTCGTTGCTCGCGCGTCTTGGGGCGGTTTTGTGGCGCGAAGAGCGCGTTCTGAAAGGGGTGGAAAAAATACGTGTTGCTGCGGTATGGAGGGAGGGGTGGAAACCGTGGTAAACTCGTCTCC
>NW_021199650.1:0-2812 GCF_002162155.2 Triticum dicoccoides
GGTGCAACCTTGGTCTTCTCACACCAAATAGTGTATGTGCTTGTTCCAGAACAATTTCGCATGAGAGCAATGCACTAAAGCGTGCATCAAATCCTCATCCATCGCAAGGCAGACGTTACATCTGCTTATGGGTCGTATATGCCGATGTTTTAGCGTGCTTTCGTCCGGGAGGATGCCCCTCACCACTCTCCACCAAAAGACACGAACCTTCAGCAATACCTTGAGTTTCCACAACTGCTTCCACATCTGTTCATCAGTCTGTGAGGTGTTTGTAACCGTCCCTTCATCTAGAGCGACACGCTCTTTCTGATTCACTAGAGCACGGTACGCAGATTTGACAGAATAGATGCCATTGACTTCATAAGCCCACGCACGAAAATCATCACCTCCCCCATTGCGCAAGGGAATATTTAAGATTGCATCCGCATCAGGTGAGATGAAGACATCACGAACCAGCTGAGATCGCCAAGTCCAGTTATCGTTATCTCTGAGCTGATTGACAAATCCCAATGTTGTTCCTCTTGGCATCACCCTGGGAGTAAGCGAGGGTGTGCCCGGTATCCACTTATCGTTCCAGATGGAGATAGTAGTCCCGTCACCAATTCTTTTGATCATCCCCAACTGAAGAGCTTCACGTCCAGCCACTATAGCACGCCAGATGGCTGAGGCCGATTGCGGTATGGTGGCGTCCATGAAATCACTGTCAGGGAAATAACGTCCTTTCATGACTCTTGCACATAATGAGTTGGGGTTTGTGATGAACCTCCAACCATGTTTTCCCAGCAAGGCCACGTTGAAGAGATGTAGATCACGAAAACCCATGCCACCATAGGCCTTAGGAGATGCAAGTTTATCCCAAGACAACCAATGCAAAGATCTTCTGTCAAGGGAGCCACTCCACCAAAATTTTGCCATTGAGGACCTCAAGCTCTTGCAGACCTTTTTCGTCAAAAGGAAGCAACTCATACTGAACGTTGGTATTGCCTGCACATTTGATTTGATTAGCGTCTCACGGCCAGCACAAGCTAACAGACGCTCGGCGTAGCCGCCCATCTTGCTCCTCGGTCTCTCGCCAATGTGATCGAATGTGCCACTGGTAATTCTCCCCACCGCCGTTGGAAGACCAAGGTATCTGTTGCTAAAAGTTTCAACCTGAATACCCAGAGCTGTTTTCACCTCCTGTCTCCTGACCGCTGGCGTATTTGGGGAGAAGAAAACTGCACTTTTGTCGCGGTTTACTGCTTGACCTGAACATTCCCCATATATCTGCAAAATTCTGTTCAGTCTCAGAGCACTATCCACTGATGCACTGATGAAGATTAAACTTTCATCGGCAAATAGCAAATGATTGACCCAAGGTGCTCGAAAGGACACCCGTATGCCTCTGTCAATATGCGGGCTCTCAAAATAGTTGAGCATGGACGTGAGGCCTTCCGCACAAAGAAGAAACAGGAATGGAGACATGGGGCAGCCTTGGCGAAAACCCCTGGTTGGTGTGAAGTAAGGTAAGAGCTCCCCATTCACTCTAATTGTGAACCTGACCGATGAGACACATTTCATCACCAAGTTTACAAAAGATGGACTAAAGCCAAACTTCAACATGATAGCCTGCAAATAATGCCACTCAACCCTATCATAGGCTTTCATCATATCTAGTTTGACTGCACAAGAGTAATTCTTCCCCTTCTTTCTCCTTCTCATGGAGTGGATACTCTCAAAGGCCACAAGGACATTGTCCGTGATCAAACGCCCGGGGACGAAAGCACTCTGTTCTTCTCCCACCACTGTATCCATCAACTCTTTGAACCGGTTAGTAATCATTTTGGAAGCAATTTTGTATGGCACTGGACAAAAAGAGATGGGCATGTACTGTGTTATAGACTGTGGATGGCGTACCTTTGGTATGAGAGTAATGGAAGTATCATTAAAACCCAAAGGTAGATCTCCACCATTAACAAAACCAAGAATCGCCGGCACCAGATCCACCTTGACAAGATCCCAATGCCTTTGAAAAAATCCAGTCGTGAATCCGTCGACGCCAGGAGCTTTGGACGATGCCATTTGGAACAGCGACGTCTTCACCTCATCGGCCTCAAAGGGTTTATCAAGAAGTTGATTCATATCGGATGTTACACGAGCTGGTACAAAATGGAGCAGCTCAGTCATGTCGTTATACCCTTGTGAGGTGTACAACGCCTGATAAAAGGACTGAACTTCCACTCTGTCCTCTTCCTCGTTCGCGCAGACTGAGCCATCCGCACGCTGAAGACTCTCAATGCGATTCATCCTCTTCCGCTGCGCCGCTTGAGCCTGAAAGTAGGCGGTGTTGCGGTCGCCTTGTCGTAGCCATGGAACACGAGAGCGCTGCCTCATCCATATTTCTTGCTGTCTTAGAGCCTCCCGTAGTTTAAGCACAACTGCTTTCTCTTCATCAGTAGCGCCTCTGCCAATAGATCGGTGCCGTAGCTGCTCTAGTTTTTGTTGCAACTTCCGAACCGTCTTGGCAAAACAACCAAATTCTCGGGCACTCCATCCCCCAAGCTCGCCTTGGAGTTTCTCCAAAGTGTCCGTTATTGCTGCAAGTCCATGGCCTCTATGATTTCTTTTCCAAGCTTCAGCAATAAATCTATCATAGTCTGCATGGGACTGCCACACATCCTCATACCGAAATTTCTAGGTCCCTTTTTATGCTGTGATTCTCTGGTCTCTACCAAGGCAAAACAATGATCCGATTCCACTGAGCATAAGTGTCTCACTCTAGTAAGATCGAACATTTGCAGGAACGCCTCGTTCGCCACACCTTTGTCCAGAC
>NW_021199651.1:0-790 GCF_002162155.2 Triticum dicoccoides
TTTTTTCGAATTAATTAAATAAATAATTAAATTCCAAAATTATTAAAATCTTTTAAAAATCATATCTTTTAATCCGTAACTCGGATTAAAATATTTTCAACATGAAAGTTGCTCAGAACGACGTGACGATTCCGGATACGCAGTCCGTTCGTCCGCCACACACCCCTAACCTATCGAACTCGCAACTTTTCCCCTCCGGTTCATCTGTCCGAAAACACGAAGCACCGGGAATACTTTCCCGGATGATTCCCCCCTTAACCAGTACCACCTCATACCACGTTAGGGCACGCCTAGCATCGCTTCTTGACATGTCATGCATCGATATGCATCTGTTTACTTGGTATTCATTGTTTCTTCCCCCTCTTCTCTCCGGTAGACTACGAGACCGACGCTGCTGCTGCCCAGTTCGACTAAGGAGTTGACGACCCCTCTCTCTTGCCAAAGCAACCAGGCAAGCCCCCCCCCCCTTGATCACCAGATATCGCCTATTCTTCTCTATACTGCTTGCATTAGAGTAGAGTAGCATGTTACTGCTTTCTGTTGATCCTATTCTGATGCATAGCCTGACATTGTTGCTACACCTGTTGATACCTTACCTGCAATCCTAAATGCTTAGTATAGGATGCTAGTTTATCATCATTGGCCCTACATTCTTGTCAGTCTGCCTTGCTATACTATTGGGCCGTGATCACTCGGGAGGTGATCACGGGTATATATCATACATACATACATACTATACAGATGGTGACTAAAGTCGGGTCAGCTCGAAGAGTACCCGCGAGTGATTCAC
>NW_021199652.1:0-1386 GCF_002162155.2 Triticum dicoccoides
AAGAACTCGGATTGGTGGTGGATATATGGTAGTAGATGGCAGCGGTGGTGGTATATGACAGCGGTGGTGGTATATGGATACGGATTCGAAGCGGTGGTGGATAAGCGGCGGTGGTAGATGGCAGGGGCGATGATGATGGTGCGGCGGCGGCGTGACAACTTATGACCAGAACTCGAAACTCTAAAAGACTAGACTCTAAGACCAGCAACTAGACACGACGATGCAACCGCAAATTCAACAAAGCAAAACCCTAAAAAGATTATGCAAAGGCTCAGATTGGTTCGGATATGATGAACTAACCCTAATTGTTTTTGTGGCTTTTTCGTGGACTGTAGGTATGAAGAACAGACTCGATCTAAACTACGAAAAACTGTAAAATCTCACCGAGCAACCTGGAAATCTGATACCACTTGATCGAGGCAAAGGTGTCCCGTCTTTCGATGAGATGATGGATATCGCTTTGGTGGCAGTCGACTTTGACGATCCGACTAAGAACGTGCGAGGACGTCGTGCCTTAGCAATCGCTAAACCAACTCCCAGAGGTTATTGACCACGCCGGAGCACGATCAACCTGACCACGAGGGTCTGTTTCCTGCGAGCAAACGAAGAACAAGCAAGAAACTGAGATTGCAATCTGGATATTGCGAATATAAGATGAAAGCTTTATTGATCAAGGTGGGGTTCTGTGACACCTTTGTCTGGTCGTTGAACACAAACGAAGTACGCGAAGTTGCAGCTATGGCGAACTTTTAATCTAAACAAAACCCGCAGTCTAAACGATGCCCTAAGGGCTGTATATATGGAGGAAGAGGGGGGGAATTTCGTGGCCCTTGGTGGAGGGGTCCGAAATCAACCCTATCTCTTGTTTCCCCACACATACGTACTCTAAAAATAGCCTATACCTATGTATTTCGAAATTACATGGGCCTGGCCCAATAATAAGGTGACGCAGCACCTATAATTGCCTCGGGACGAAATTTATGAAGTGGCATCTTGTATATTTCGTCCAAGGCTTCATGCACCCATTATGGTGGCTTCAAAGTCCTGAAATCATCACTTGTAACTCCGTTCTTGTTCCCCTTGCTCATGGCATCATCTCCATGCTTGTTCTTGCTCCAATGTTCATCCTTCTCCAAGCTAGGCCCTTCATTTGTAAGCAAAACAAATGTATCCAATTTAGGCAGCATCATATTCTCATGAACATTAGAATCATTACCAAGAAACGAAAGTACCTGATAATTTAATTGGCGTGCGCGAGCTCTAGTAATTGGTCCCGTATATGTAGCAGTAGGGGCTGTGGGTGTAACAATGGTATTGATGTCCTCATCATCCTCCCCTTCTTGAAATGAAGTCGTCCTCGACGGAAACTCATCTTCCTCACCCAAA
>NW_021199653.1:0-2144 GCF_002162155.2 Triticum dicoccoides
ATAAAGTGTTCCTCCGATAAACGGGAGTTGCATAATCTCATAGTTACAGGAACATGTATAAGTCATGAAGAAAGCAATAGCAACATACTAAACGATCAAGTGCTAGGCTAACGGAATGGGTCATGTCAATCACATCATTCTCCTAATGATGTGATCCCGTTAATCAAATGACAACACATGTCTATGGTTAGGAAACATAACCATCTTTGATTAATGAGCTAGTCAAGTAGAGGCATACTAGTGACGTTATGTTTGTCTATATATTCACACATGTATCATGTTTCCGATTCATACAATTCTAGCATGAATAATAAACATTTATCATGATATGAGGAAATAAATAATAACTTTATTATTGCCTCTAGGGCATATTTCCTTCAGTTGGAACGAGCAATTTTATTTTTATGAAGAGCTTTAAAAATCATTTCCCCCTTAGTTTTTAAGGAGGCAACATTATCATTCTCTTCATCATTATCCTCAACATCATCATCAAGAGACATATTGGGGTACAAAGTAGGAGATACCTTTGACACCCTAGCCATAAGGCAAAAAGCAATAGATGATGATGTAGGATCCCTTGAGGCACCATTAAACACCACATCTTGTTCCATGGAGTGTTTGTTTTTCTCTTGTGGAAAACCACATGTAGGTGAAGTAGAAAAAGTTGAGAGGACTATACGATCGGAGGTGGAGGGGGAACAATCATCCCCACAAATATTGGACACACCATATTTATCTTGAAGATTTGTCCACAACTCATGAGCATCCCAGAACGGCATGAGTTGAAAAATAACTACATTACTCAAAGCATCAAAAAAGCACATTAGAAGCTTGAGCATTGAGATAAGAGTTTTTCTCATCCTCTAAAGATAATCTTTGGGGATCCTTTGGAGGAGAAAAACCCATATCTACAATTCGCTCTAAATTTGGGTCCATGACCCTAAAGAGATTAAGCATGCGAATTACCCAAACATCAAAATTTGTGCCATCAAAACTAAGAGTGTCAGAGAATCCTAATCCCCTAGTCAACATCTTTACTCTCTAGGTGGTTAAGTCTAACAAAGAGAGACGAGGCTCTGATACCAATTGAAAGATCGAGGATGTCTCCTAGAGGGGGGGTGAATAGGCGCTTTAAAATAATTACGGTTTAGGCTTGAACAAATGCGGAATAAACCTAGTGGTTAATTTGTCAAGCACAAAACCTACAACAACTAGGCTCACCTACGTGCACCAACAACTTATGCTAAGCAAGATAAGCAACTATGTGATAGCAAGATATATGACAAAGAACAATATGGCTATCACAAAGTAAAGTGCATAAGTAAAGGGGCTCGGGTAAGAGATAACCGAGGCACGCGGAGACGACGATGTATCCTGAAGTTCACACCCTTGCGGATGCTAATCTCTGTTTGGAGCGGTGTGGAGGCACAATGCTCCCCAAGAATCCACTAGCACAATGCAAGATGCCGTGATTCCACTAAGGGACCCTTGAGGGCGGTCACCGAACCCGTACAAATGGCAACCCTTGGGGGCGGTCACCGAACCCGTACACTTTGGCAACCCTTGGGGGCGATCACCGGTACCCGTCAAATTGCTCGGGGCGATCTCCACAACCTAATTGGAGACCCCGACGCTTGCCCGGAGCTTTACACCACAATGATTGAGCTCTGAACACCACCAACCGTCTAGGGCACCAAGGCACCCAAGAGGAACAAGCTCTAGGGTGCCCAAACACCCAAGAGTAATAAGCTTCTCAATCTTCACTTCCATGTATCACCGTGGAGAACTCAAACCGATGCACCAAATGCAATGGCAAGGGCACACGGAGTACCCAAGTCCTTCTCTCCCAAATCCCACCAAAGCAACTAATGCTAGGGAGGAAAATGAGAGGAAGAACAAAAGAAGAACACGAAGAACTCCAAGATCTAGATCCAAGGGGTTCCCCTCACTTAGAGGAGAAAGTGATTGGTGGAAACGTGGATCTAGATCTCCTGTCTCTTTTCCCTCAAGAACTAGCAAGAATCCATGGAGCGATTGAGAGTTAGCAAGATCGAAGAAGGTCAACAATGGGGGAAGAACACGAGCTCAAAGGATAAGGTTCATTGGGGAAGAAGACCCCCTTTTATAGGACCTCCTGAATACAA
>NW_021199654.1:0-951 GCF_002162155.2 Triticum dicoccoides
TTTTTTTGCACGACATGGGCACATGTGCTATAGGAACGATGATATTTTTTCATAATTTTTGGTGATGGAGAAGTATCCGAAAAATTCCCTCTACGTGGATTGCCCTTCGCGCGTCTACGGCTGTGGCCGGCGGCCTCCGGGGGCTAGCATGCCGCCAAATCTTGCGTAGGCGGCCTCTCACAAGTCTGGAAGTGTTGTGGCGGTTGCAAACGCCCGGCACGCATGTCCGGGGTGTGCCCCCCACCTCACGGACGGCGCTGCCGCCGGCCCTTGGAGGGGGGAAACGGACGCGTGGGGTCTACACGGAGGGGATCTTGCTGTGGGTCTGGCCCGGATGTTGCTCCAAAGTGTTCCTATGGGCTGACCTAACACAACCGGGTGGGGAGGTCCACTGGTCAAAGCCCTTCCGTGCAAAGTCAAAGGTCTAGATCCCGTGGTCAGACGCTACAGGGTTAGGCGGGACGGGGGCACTGGGGGGGGGGGGTAGCAATGCCACCGGAGCGTCGCACCGGGCCCCCATACATACGGGGTGGTGTGGTGGCATGTCCGAAGAGGCGGGACGCGTCTCCGGTGCGTGGCCCCCCCTCACGGACGACGATGACACGGTAGTAGACGTTTTGCGGTAACGATGCCGCGTCAATATTACTAAATACTCGGAGCGCGATAAAATCATGAGTTTTTTTTGCATGACGTGGGCACATGTGCTATAGGAACGATGGTATTTTTTCATAATTTTTGGTGATGGAGAAGTATCCGAAAAATTCCCTCTACGTGGATTGCCCTTCGCGCGTCTACGGCTGTGGCCGGCGGCCTCCGGGGGCTAGCATGCCGCCAAATCTTGCGTAGGCGGCCTCTCACAAGTCTGGAAGTGTTGTGGCGGTTGCAAACGCCCGGCACGCGTGTCCGGGGTGTGCCCCCCTCACGAACGGCGCTGCCGCCGGCACCTGGAGG
>NW_021199655.1:0-1262 GCF_002162155.2 Triticum dicoccoides
GTGATTTCCACGATTTACGAACCCCGTGGTGCGTTTACGTGTCGGTCAATGACACTCACAATTTTGGCCAATTTCTGGTCCGTTTTGTGTACTATTACTCGCCGTTTTGGCGTCCCAGAGCGATTTCCACGATTTACAATCCCCGAGGTGCGTTTGCGTCTCTATCGCCAACACTCACAGTTTTGGCCAATTCTGACGCGATTCGTGGAAAATTACTCATCATTTAGGGGTCCCGAAGCGATTCCATAGTGGTTGAACCCTAAGGTCCGTTTACGTGTCAGTCAACAACACTCATAGTTTTGGCCGATTCTGGCCAGTTTCATGGACTATTACTCACCATTTTGGGGCCCCGAAGTGATTTCCACGGTTGTTTGACCCCATGGTGCGCTTACGTGTCGATCATCAACAAGCGCACTTTGGGCCGATTTCGGCCCATTTCTTGCATTATTACTTAGTTTTGGGGTCTCGGAGTGATTTCCGCGGTTGACGAACTCCGGGGTGCGTTTACGTGTCGGTCATAAACACTCACAATTTTGGCCAATTCTTGTCCGTTTCGTGCACTATTACTCACCGTTTGGGCGTCCCAGAGCGATTTCCACGATTGACAATCCCCGGAGTGCGTTTGTGTGTCTGTCATCAACACTCATAGTTTTGGCCAATTCTGACGCGATTCTTGGGCTATTACTCACCATTTAGGGGTCCCAAAGTGATTTCCATAGTTGTTGAACCCCAAGGTGCGTTTAGGTGTCGGTCATCAACACTCACTGTTTTGGGGCCCCGGTGTGATTTCCACGATTAACGAACCGCGGGGTGCGTTTACATGTCGGTCATCAATACTAGTAGTTTTGGCCAATTCTGGCCCTTTTTGTGGACAATTACTCACTGTTTTGTGGCCCCGGAATGATTTCCACGATTAACGAACCCCCGAGTGCGCTTACGTGTCGGTTATGAACACTCACAGTTTTGGCCAATTCTAACGCGTTTTGTGGACTTTTAGTCACCGTTTTTTGGTCCTGAAGTGATTTCCATAGTTGTTGAACCCCAAGGCGCACTTACGTGTTAGTCATCAACATTCACAGTTTTGGCTGATTCTGGCCTGTTTCATGGACTATTACTCACTGTTTTGGGGCCCCGGAGTGATTTCCACGGTTAACGAACCGCAGGGTGCATTTACGTGTCGGTCATCAACACTCGCAGTTTTGGCCGGTTCTGGCCCGTTTCTTGGACTATTACTCTGTTTCTGGGTCCAAGCGTGATTTCCA
>NW_021199656.1:0-1053 GCF_002162155.2 Triticum dicoccoides
GCAAGTCTCTTTACTCGTTCCGTAACACATCATCCCGTGATCAACCCCTTGGTCACATTGTGCACATTATGATGATGTCCTACCGAGTGGGCCCAGAGATACCTCTCCGTTTACACGGAGTGACAAATCCCAGTCTCGATTCGTGCCAACCCAATAGACACTTTCGGAGATACCTGTAATGCACCTTTATAGCCACCCAGTTACGTTGTGACGTTTGGTACACCCAAAGCATTCCTACGGTATCCGGGAGTTGCACAATCTCATGGTCTAAGGAAAAGATACTTGACATTAGAAAAGCTTTAGCATACGAACTACACGATCTTTGTGCTAGGCTTAGGATTGGGTCTTGTCCATCACATCATTCTCCTAATGATGTGATCCCGTTATCAACGACATCCAATGTCCATAGCCAGGAAACCATGACTATCTGTTGCTCACAACGAGCTAGTCAACTAGAGGCTCACTAGGGACATATGGTGGTCTATGTATTCACACGTGTATTACGATTTCCGGATAATACAGTTATAGCATGAATAAAAGACAATTATCATGAACAAGGAAATATAATAATAATACTTTTATTATTGCCTCTAGGGCATATTTCCAACACATTGAACAACGCCATGTAAACTACTTTACTTTATTGCTAAACGTTAGTCATAGAAGTAGAAGTAGTCGTTGGCGTGACAACTTCATGAAGACACGATGATGGAGATCATGATGATGGAGATCATGGTGTCAAGCCGGTGACAAGATGATCATGGAGCCCCGAAGATGAAGATCAATGGAGCTATATGATATTGGCCATATCATGTCACAACTATATAATTGCATGTGATGTTTATTATGTATTATGCATCTTGTTTACTTAGGACGACGGTAGTAAATAAGATGATCCCTTATAAAATTTCAAGAAGTGTTCTCCCCTAACTGTGCACCGTTGCTACAGTTCGTCGCTTCTAAGCACCACGTGATGATCGGGTGTGATGGATTCTTACGTTCACATACAACGGGTGTAAGACAGTTTTACACAGCGAAAACACTTAGGGTTAA
>NW_021199657.1:0-569 GCF_002162155.2 Triticum dicoccoides
CTATTTAACCTAGGATAGCTCTAAAATGACCTATACTTAGCATCTTTTCCTCCAAAATTACTTAATCTGCTTAACTAGATCTAAAATGACATAATATGCTTAAGAAATGACATAGTTTAGCTCCTAAATGACTTCACATGCTTAGCTAGCTCCAAAATGACATAATAAACTTACTTAGATCTAAAATGACCTATTTAACCTAGGATAGCTCTAAAATGACCTATACTTAGCATTTTTTCCTCCAAAATGACTCAATATGCTTAGCTAGCTCAAAAATTACATAATAAGCTTAATTAGCTCCAAAATGACCTATTTAACCTAGGATAGCTATAAAATGACCTATACTTAGCATTTTTTTCCTCCAAAATGACTTAATATGCTTAGCTAGCTTCAAAATGACCTATTTAACCTAGGATAGCTCTAAAATGACCTATACTTAGCATCTTTTCCTCCAAAATGACTTAATATGCTTAACTAGCTCTAAAATGACATAATATGCTTAAGAAATGACATATTTTAGCTCCTAAATGACTTCATATGCTTAGCTAGCTCCAAAATGACATAATAAC
>NW_021199658.1:0-1476 GCF_002162155.2 Triticum dicoccoides
GCATTTAAATATTTTATATTATTTTAAATGCCCAAATTCAAATATTTATGATTTAATTCAAAAACCCTAGGATGGCCTAGGAAAATGTGCACCATTTTTGGCAGAGGTTCTGAACCAAGACAAAAATGATGGGCATTTTAGAAGGGCATTTCAGGTTCATTGAAAAATTATTTTAGTAACCCTAGTTGGTTTCAGAGGGGACTGGGGGTTCTGTCATCCCCATTTCAAGTTTCTGATGAAAGAGTAAACATGATGCAACACTCTAATGCATGACTAGCTAGGTTGTGACAACTCACCCCCACTCAAAAGAATCTCGTCCCGAGATTTGGGTTCCTCCGGGAAGAAGGCGGGGTACTCGAGTCGAAGACGATCCTCCCTTTCCCAAGTTGCTTCATCCTCAGAATGGTGCGACCATTGAACCTTGAGAAACTTGATATTATGACGTCGCATGGTACGTTCGGCCTGATCGAGGATACGAATGGGGTACTCTCGATATGTAAGATTATCCTGGAGATCAAGCGTTTCGTGGTCCACTTCACGGATAGGATCCGAGAAGCAACGCCTGAGTTGGGAAACGTGGAAGACATCGTGGACTCTGGAGAGATGCGGAGGTAGTTCCTACTGGTAGGCAACTTCTCCTCGTTTGGCAAGAATGCGAAAAGGTCCAATGTAATGAGGAGCCAATTTGCCTTTGATACCGAAACGATGGGTTCCCTTCAGAGGGGTGACCCGAAGATAAGCCTTCTCGTCAACCTCGAAAGTCATAGCCTTATGTTTTCGGTCATATTGACTCTTTTGACGGGATTGGGCTGTTTTCAACTTTTCACGAACGATACGAACTTGTTCCTCTGCTTCCTGAATCATATCCGGGCCAAAGAATTGTCTTTCCCCGGTCTCTGACCAGTTAAGGGGTGTTCGACACCGTCGCCCATAGAGAACTTCAAAAGGGGCTTTACCCAAGCTAGATTGATAGCTGTTGTTATAAGCGAATTCGGCAAATGGAAGGCACTTCTCCCAATCCATTCCGAATGGGATAACAGAGGCTCGAAGCATGTCTTCTAGAATTTGGTTGACGCGTTCCACTTGACCACTCGACTGAGGGTGGAAGGCGGTGCTAAAGGAGAGACGAGTTCCCATAGCATTTTGGAAACTTTCCCAAAATCGAGAGGTGAAAAGACTTCCTCGATCCGAGTTAATTTCCAAAGGAACACCATGGAGAGACACTATTCGAGAGATGTACAAATCTGCCAGCTGACTAGCGGTTATACTCTCACGAACAGGTAGGAAATGGGCTACTTTGGAAAGACGATCGACCACGACGAAAATAGCATTATTCCCTCTCTTGGTCCTGGGAAAACCGGTAATGAAATCCATACCAATTTTATCCCATTTCCATTCAGGAATAGCTAAGGGTTGAAGGGTGCCAGCAGGCCGTTGGTGCTCTGCTTTTACACGACGACAGACGTCGCAATTTGC
>NW_021199659.1:0-2812 GCF_002162155.2 Triticum dicoccoides
GGTGCAAC
The DNA here is from genome assembly GCF_002162155.2 of Triticum dicoccoides. Lineage (NCBI taxonomy): Eukaryota > Viridiplantae > Streptophyta > Magnoliopsida > Poales > Poaceae > Triticum > Triticum dicoccoides. The sequence goes on from NW_021199659.1 coordinate 9, forward strand.
CTTGGTCTTCTCACACCAAATAGTGTATGTGCTTGTTCCAGAACAATTTCGCATGAGAGCAATGCACTAAAGCGTGCATCAAATCCTCATCCATCGCAAGGCAGACGTTACATCTGCTTATGGGTCGTATATGCCGATGTTTTAGCGTGCTTTCGTCCGGGAGGATGCCCCTCACCACTCTCCACCAAAAGACACGAACCTTCAGCAATACCTTGAGTTTCCACAACTGCTTCCACATCTGTTCATCAGTCTGTGAGGTGTTTGTAACCGTCCCTTCATCTAGAGCGACACGCTCTTTCTGATTCACTAGAGCACGGTACGCAGATTTGACAGAATAGATGCCATTGACTTCATAAGCCCACGCACGAAAATCATCACCTCCCCCATTGCGCAAGGGAATATTTAAGATTGCATCCGCATCAGGTGAGATGAAGACATCACGAACCAGCTGAGATCGCCAAGTCCAGTTATCGTTATCTCTGAGCTGATTGACAAATCCCAATGTTGTTCCTCTTGGCATCACCCTGGGAGTAAGCGAGGGTGTGCCCGGTATCCACTTATCGTTCCAGATGGAGATAGTAGTCCCGTCACCAATTCTTTTGATCATCCCCAACTGAAGAGCTTCACGTCCAGCCACTATAGCACGCCAGATGGCTGAGGCCGATTGCGGTATGGTGGCGTCCATGAAATCACTGTCAGGGAAATAACGTCCTTTCATGACTCTTGCACATAATGAGTTGGGGTTTGTGATGAACCTCCAACCATGTTTTCCCAGCAAGGCCACGTTGAAGAGATGTAGATCACGAAAACCCATGCCACCATAGGCCTTAGGAGATGCAAGTTTATCCCAAGACAACCAATGCAAAGATCTTCTGTCAAGGGAGCCACTCCACCAAAATTTTGCCATTGAGGACCTCAAGCTCTTGCAGACCTTTTTCGTCAAAAGGAAGCAACTCATACTGAACGTTGGTATTGCCTGCACATTTGATTTGATTAGCGTCTCACGGCCAGCACAAGCTAACAGACGCTCGGCGTAGCCGCCCATCTTGCTCCTCGGTCTCTCGCCAATGTGATCGAATGTGCCACTGGTAATTCTCCCCACCGCCGTTGGAAGACCAAGGTATCTGTTGCTAAAAGTTTCAACCTGAATACCCAAAGCTGTTTTCACCTCCTGTCTCCTGACCGCTGGCGTATTTGGGGAGAAGAAAACTGCACTTTTGTCGCGGTTTACTGCTTGACCTGAACATTCCCCATATATCTGCAAAATTCTGTTCAGTCTCAGAGCACTATCCACTGATGCACTGATGAAGATTAAACTGTCATCGGCAAATAGCAAATGATTGACCCAAGGTGCTCGAAAGGACACCCGTATGCCTCTGTCAATATGCGGGCTCTCAAAATAGTTGAGCATGGACGTGAGGCCTTCCGCACAAAGAAGAAACAGGAATGGAGACATGGGGCAGCCTTGGCGAAAACCCCTGGTTGGTGTGAAGTAAGGTAAGAGCTCCCCATTCACTCTAATTGTGAACCTGACCGATGAGACACATTTCATCACCAAGTTTACAAAAGATGGACTAAAGCCAAACTTCAACATGATAGCCTGCAAATAATGCCACTCAACCCTATCATAGGCTTTCATCATATCTAGTTTGACTGCACAAGAGTAATTCTTCCCCTTCTTTCTCCTTCTCATGGAGTGGATACTCTCAAAGGCCACAAGGACATTGTCCGTGATCAAACGCCCGGGGACGAAAGCACTCTGTTCTTCTCCCACCACTGTATCCATCAACTCTTTGAACCGGTTAGTAATCATTTTGGAAGCAATTTTGTATGGCACTGGACAAAAAGAGATGGGCATGTACTGTGTTATAGACTGTGGATGGCGTACCTTTGGTATGAGAGTAATGGAAGTATCATTAAAACCCAAAGGTAGATCTCCACCATTAACAAAACCAAGAATCGCCGGCACCAGATCCACCTTGACAAGATCCCAATGCCTTTGAAAAAATCCAGTCGTGAATCCGTCGACGCCAGGAGCTTTGGACGATGCCATTTGGAACAGCGACGTCTTCACCTCATCGGCCTCAAAGGGTTTATCAAGAAGTTGATTCATATCGGATGTTACACGAGCTGGTACAAAATGGAGCAGCTCAGTCATGTCGTTATACCCTTGTGAGGTGTACAACGCCTGATAAAAGGACTGAACTTCCACTCTGTCCTCTTCCTCGTTCGCGCAGACTGAGCCATCCGCACGCTGAAGACTCTCAATGCGATTCATCCTCTTCCGCTGCGCCGCTTGAGCCTGAAAGTAGGCGGTGTTGCGGTCGCCTTGTCGTAGCCATGGAACACGAGAGCGCTGCCTCATCCATATTTCTTGCTGTCTTAGAGCCTCCCGTAGTTTAAGCACAACTGCTTTCTCTTCATCAGTAGCGCCTCTGCCAATAGATCGGTGCCGTAGCTGCTCTAGTTTTTGTTGCAACTTCCGAACCGTCTTGGCAAAACAACCAAATTCTCGGGCACTCCATCCCCCAAGCTCGCCTTGGAGTTTCTCCAAAGTGTCCGTTATTGCTGCAAGTCCATGGCCTCTATGATTTCTTTTCCAAGCTTCAGCAATAAATCTATCATAGTCTGCATGGGACTGCCACACATCCTCATACCGAAATTTCTAGGTCCCTTTTTATGCTGTGATTCTCTGGTCTCTACCAAGGCAAAACAATGATCCGATTCCACTGAGCATAAGTGTCTCACTCTAGTAAGATCGAACATTTGCAGGAACGCCTCGTTCGCCACACCTTTGTCCAGAC
>NW_021199660.1:0-1816 GCF_002162155.2 Triticum dicoccoides
GCGGCGCCGAAGTATCAATCGGTGAATACACGCATGGAATTAGTTTACGTGCAGGTGGTTCGGATGCTAAAAATACTACTACTAACACCAGGAAGTAATTACGTGTGCCCAGAAGTCAGGTTCAAGTAACCAATCTGCGTGTTTAACTAAGAGTCTGACTCGATGGTACATGCTTCAACTCCAACTCGACAACTCGTCCTCTTAAATAGACACTCTTCAATCACAAGCTGGTCGATTCCATGTTGCCAGATTGCCCATCTATCCATAACGATGGGACGTCGTCTTCGTCATCATCTTCATCTATCCATGACGACGGGACGTCGTCGTCATCATCTTCGTCGCGTTGAGGCTCGGAGCAGTAGCCACAGCAGGGAGATCCCTAGGGAGATGCTCCAAAAGATCCTAGTGAAGCTGCCGATAAAGGACGTGGCCTGGTGCTGCTGCGTCTTGAGGCTGTGGCGCAGTGTCGTCAGCGAGCCCTCCTTTCTCCATCTCCACGCCGCCAACTACGCCACCGCCTTGTCGGCGGATGCAGAGGTCTTGTTTGTCTTGACGACGTGTGAGCCGGGCCGGAGCGACGAGGCCAACATGTTCAACATGTCTTCGGGCAAGGCCATGTTCTCCTTCGACATCCCCAGCCAAAAAACCCACAAGCAGAACATCTAGCTTACAATCACATACACATGAGAGTGAACAAAAGATTAGCCAGACATGATAGTCGAACTTACATGAACATCTAGCTCACAAAGCCATTAACAATAGTCTGAATTACATGATAGTGTACACTCAACACATGACACCAGGAAGATAATTAATTAATTTAGATAATGGCACCAACATATACAGCCATGCAGAACAACAATTATTTTGTTATAAGAATGTGAACAAACATGATCAAGTGCAAGTCAACAATTAAATATGTTGAAAATAACTACACAATAATCGGGCCAATAGCTCCTGTGCGACGTCTTTGATGTGAATTGGAAAGGGTGCAACGTTGTTAGAATGAATGGCTGTGATGCGACACATTTGAGCGTGTAAATAGCCCAGGGCCACATGGGGTGTTAAATGTTGTTAAATTGGTCGTCAACCAAGCCCTTTTATGTTAGGACATGTGGGTCCAACTTAACTACTCCTCAAAACAGCTGACCATGCCCTGCCGCCCGACCGTGCCGGGCCCGCCACTCTGCCCCCTCCCCCCTTATTCTCCGATGGTGGCGGATCTTGCGTTCTCGGTGGAGGCGACGGAGCCCTCGTTCTCAACGGCGGCGGAGCCTTCGTCCTCAGAAAATGGTGAGTGAGAACCCTAGTCCCCCTCCCGTTCCTCTCTCGCCCCCGTAGATCTCAGCTTGTTTCCTCTGTTTTCACTTGTTGAATCGATAGGTTGTGAGGGGAGATCGTGGGCATACTGAGATGGAGCCGCCAGATTCAACTTCGAATAGGTAATGCGCCTCTCTCTGATCCAATTTTGCATGCAATTAGGGACTGGTCTGCTCTTTCTCACGGGCTCACACTGTCTGGCACTGACAGAGGGGATGCTGCCGCTCGGACCTTCGAATTGACGGCCAATTTCTTTCCATGGAAGGCAAAATTAGTTGATGGTAGCATTCAAAACATTGAGAGAGACACAATTGTTAAATGAGAGGTTGAGTTTACAGAGATTGATCCACAAGTTCTACAAAACATGGGAGAGAAGGCAGTGAAGAAATGGGTGGAAAAAATTGGGGAGAATGCTGTTTGGGGTCCAGAGCAAGAAGTATCACTGTTGCAGTTTGATGATTCGAAAGGAGAGTATGTGAGAATAGAATATGGTGAA
>NW_021199661.1:0-618 GCF_002162155.2 Triticum dicoccoides
TTTGATATATTATTTGTATTTTTAGAATTTTGAATTGAATTAGTTTTATTTTTCTGAATTTTTTGATATATTATTTGTATTTTTAACATTTTGAATTGAATTAGTTTTTTTTCTGAATTTTTTGATATATTATTTGTATTTTTAGAATTTTGAATTGAATTAGTTTTATTTTTCTGAATTTTTTGATATATTATTTGTATTTTTAACATTTTGAAAAAGAAAAAGTATTTGGAAAATACTTTTAGTCGCGGTTGGCCTGCCCAACCGCGACTAAAGGTGGTTGCGCGCGGGAACGAAAAACCCGCCAAAAAAGTCCTTTAGTCGCGGGTCGCCTCCCCAACCGCGACTAAAGGTTACCCTTTAGTCGCGGGTCGCCTCCCCGACCGCGACTAAAGGTTCTCCTTTAGTCGCGGGTCGCCTCCACAACCGCGACTAAAGGCTCTTTAGTCGCGGGTCGCCTCCCCAACCGCGACTAAAGGGGGGGGCTATAAATACATGCGCCCGACCCGTCGCCTCCATTTCTCCGCTCTGCCTCTATCGCGCCGAAGGCCTGCCGCCCTCGCCCTCGACGCCGCCCGCCGTCGCCCGCGCCCTCGACGCCGCCCGCCGTCGCCCGCC
>NW_021199662.1:0-1380 GCF_002162155.2 Triticum dicoccoides
CCCTGCAGGGAAGTTAATCTATTCGAATAGCCGTGATCTTCGGTAACAGGACGACTTGGAGTTGTACCTTGACCTTATGACAACTAGAACCGGATACTTAATAAAACACACCCTTCCAAGTTCCACAGACAACCCGGTGATCGCTTTTCCGCAGGGCGACGAGGAGGGGATCGCCGGGTAGGATTATGCTATGAGATGCTATTTGGATATGCTACTTGGAGATGCTACTTGGAGGACTTCAATCTACTCTCTTCTACATGCTGCAAGACGGAGGCTGCCAGAAGCGTAGTCTTCGACAGGTTTAGCTATCCCCCTATTATTCTGGCATTCTGCAGTTCAGTCCACTGATATGGCCTCCTTACACATATACCCATGCATATGTAGTGTAGTTCCTTGCTTGCGAGTACTTTGGATGAGTACTCACGGTTGCTTTCTCCCCCCTTTTTTCCCCTTTCCTCTCTCCCTGGTTGTCGCAACCAGATGCTGGAGTCCAGGAGCCAGACGCCACCGTCGACGACGACCCCTACTACACCGGAGGTGCCTACTACTACGTGCTGCCCGCTGACGACGACCTGGAGTAGTTTAGGAGGATCCCAGGCAGGAGGCCTGCGCCTCTTTCGATCTGTATCCCAGTTTGTGCTAGCCTTCTTAAGGCAACTTGTTTAACTTATGTCTGTACTCAGATATTGTTGCTTCCGCTGACTCGTCTATGATCGAGCACTTGTATTCGAGCCCTCGAGGCCCCTGGCTTGTATTATGATGCTTGTATGACTTATTTTATTTGTAGAGTTGTGTTGTGATATCTTCCCGTGAGTCCCTGATCTTGATCGTACACGTTTGTGTGTATGATTAGTGTACGATTGAATCGGGGGCGAAACAAGTTGGTATCAGAGCCGACTGCCTGTAGGAATCCCCCTTCCACACTCCTTGGCCGAAGTCGAGTCTAGTCGTTGAAAAACTTTTACTAACATGGCTGTGTGGCCCATGGGCCCACGTCGCCATCGGTAGGTAGTAGGATCTTTTACTCCTCGACCTATACTCTGGGACTCTGATCTCTCTTCTATTCGGGTTAAATGAATTTGCTAACTCTAAGATTAGGATCTCGTGATCGCATCCACCCGAAGAGCCCCTTATTGTAGAGGATCGCCTGCTACATCAGAAGATTCCGAAGATACTCTCTGATGTTCTCTCGAGACTTGTGCCCATCACTTTGGCTATTCCTGACCACCGATAAATCCGTATGGATAACTACTTACACTTGCCATTCATACGATCATCCCCCATTGATCTTGTTATTACAAGATACCCCGAAGTTTTCTCTATTGTTCCGAGAATACTTTGTGCCTACTGCCTAGCAGTTCTTTGCCACATGAATACCCC
>NW_021199663.1:0-1596 GCF_002162155.2 Triticum dicoccoides
ATCACAACCAGAGTGCTCTTGATGAGTTCTCCATTATATGTTGTGACTCTGCCAGCTCAACCTCTCTGCATGGGTTATCCGGAAGAATTATGTTGAACTTTGTTCGGCATACCAACCCATGTATCCACAACTCAGAAAGTTATATGTTCCTTTGAGTTGTCCCTCTTTAGTTGTCTACTGACCTTCGTCTATCAATTGATAGTCAAGAGTATGCGTGCGTTCGTTTATCGATGCCTATTACTCTTGTGGTCCGTCAAGCCATTCTATCGCGGAATGACTAGGAGAAACAAACTCCAGTACCTCTTCCATATCTAGGATTGGGTCAAAACAATTGTACTCCGCAGATCAAAATGCCAATCCAGCTTTTCCTCTGTTCTACCTTGGAGTATTACCATCTTTTATATCGGGATTGTTATAGGAATTGCACACCATCATATGAATTCTTGATTTAGTGATACTCTCGCCATCATTATTCATTCCTCGGTTTCGTGTTGATGCAACCGGAATACCGACAAATGAATTGTGATGTGTGAAATCAATACTCCCAGCAACCTCGTTGCTTGGTAGTTAAAGGGTAATAATTTCATTCTTAGCGTGTTGGTATGAATCATCCTTCTAAGACTGATCGTGCTACCTAGTCCTTATTTCGGTGCACCCTCCGATTGATGAGTTAGGATCTTGTCAAGTCCTCACTCATTTGATCATATTGTCTTGCCCTCAAAAGCGAGATTGTTCTCGAGCTTAGTAACATATCGGTGGTTCGTGATTTTCCGAATATCTTCTCGAAAGTATCACCAGGCTGTCACCTGACTGTTATGTTGAGCTCGTGATCAAGTTGGTTTCTTGCGAACCACCTTCTCTCCAAGAATCGGTGTTAGATACCCCTGAGCTAGCTGGTTAAGCTATACAACAACCTGGAGAATTGGAAGATAAAAGCTTGCCTGACTTAGTTCGTCCCAAAGGGATATTCTTGTGTAGTGTGTGTTGAAGAAAGATGATATCTTCATCGATTGGTCCTTGTGATCAGTTGCTGGACCTATTGTCTTATCAATCCTTTGATTCGAGTGTGGGCTATCGTCAAATCAAATCAGTACCAACGATGCTCGTAATGTTGTCTTATTCGTGGTTGATCCCTCGAGCATACACCATTACATCTTTGGTCTGACCAATGCTATCACTTGTTCACTTAACTATGGAATTCCTTTTAAAAGGAAACCCAGATAAATTGTTGTTGAGCCCATTGACAACATCCTTATCTCCTCCATGATTTTGTTGAACATTAAGCTAGTGTTGGAAACTTTGAAAGCATTTTCTTCATGCTAGCTCATGAAGTATTTGTTTGATGAAAGAAGTGACTTCCTCTAGTTCATGTGCATTTGATGCAAGTTGCCGCCGTGGACTCGAGAAAGTCAATGTTGCTTCCTCTGGAATCATCGCAAGTCAGTCATGCACATGTGCGAAAGAATTCTGTGGTTTGAAGACTTGCAACCTTCAATCTATATGTATCCCTAGCACACCAAGCCACTGATTGATTTGTTCAAGGAGAAGAAGTTCCTTCTTAAGAGTATACCTTATGCAAGGATTTTGATATCCTCG
>NW_021199664.1:0-1377 GCF_002162155.2 Triticum dicoccoides
GCTGCTATGGGTTTCTAGCAAGAACGTTTCTTACCTACGCAAGACCACAACGTGATATGCCAATTGCTATTTACCCTTCATAAGGACCCTTTTCATCGAATCCGTTCCGACTAAAGTGGGAGAGACTGGCACCCGCTAGCCACCTTATGCACCAAGTGCATGTCAATCGGTGGAACCTGTCTCACGTAAGAGTACGTGTAAGGTCGGTCCGGGCCGCTTCATCCCACAATACCGTCGAAACAAGATTGGACTAGTAACGGTAAGCATATTGAACAACATCAACGCCCACAACTACTTTGTGTTCTACTCGTGCAAAGAATCTACGCAATAGACCTAGCTCTGATACCACTGTTGGGGAACGTAGCAGAAATTCAAAATTTTCCTACGTGTCACCAAGATCTATCTATGGAGAGACCAGCAACGAGTAGAAATAGAGTGCATCTACATACCATTGTAGATCGCTAAGCGGAAGCGTTCAAGTGAACGGGGTTGATGGAGTCGTACTCGTCGTGATTCAAATCACCGATGATCTTAGTGCCGAACGGACGGCACCTCCGCGTTCAACACACGTACAGCCCGGTGACGTCTCCCACGCCTTGATCCAGCAAGGAGAGAGGGAGAGGTTGAGGAAGACTCCATCCAACAGCAGCACAACGGCGTGGTGGTGGTGGAGGAGCGTGGCAATCCAGCAGGGCTTCGCCAAGCACCATGGGAGAGGAGGAGTAGGAAGAGAGGTAGGGCTGTGCCAGAACTTCGTGTATAGCTCCCGTGCGCCTCCCCACTATATATAGGGGTGGAGGGGCTGGTTTCTTGCCCTCCAAGTCCATTGGGGCGTTGGCCAAGGTGGGAGGAAAGAAATCTCATTATTTCCTTCCCCACCGATTGTTATCCCCCCTTTTTAGGGATCTTGATCTTATCCCTTCGGGATATGATCTTATTCCTTCTAAGGGGGGATCTTGGTGCGCCTTGACCAGGGGTGTGGGGCCTTGCCCCCACTACCCACGTCCATGTGGGTCCCCCCATGCAGGTGGGCCCCACTCCGGAACCTTCTAGAACCTTCCCGGTACAATGCCGAAAAATCCCGAACATTTTCCGGTGGCCAAAATAGGACTTCCCATATATAAATCTTTACCTCCGGACCATTCCGGAACTCCTCGTGACGTCCGGGATCTCATCCGGGACTCCGAACAACATTCGGTAACCACATACAAACTTCCTTTATAACCCTAGCGTCATCGAACCTTAAGTGTGTAGACCCTACGGGTTCGGGAGACATGTAGACATGACCGAGACGTTCTCCGGTCAATAACCAGCAGCGGGATCTGGATACCCATGATGGCTCCCACATGTTCCATGATGATCTCATCGGATGAACCA
>NW_021199665.1:0-1462 GCF_002162155.2 Triticum dicoccoides
AAGAATAATTTAATGACTAAAGTAAATCAGGAAATTGTCGATTCCAGTCCATTGTTTCATTAGGAACATACACGCCATCGACTAATCACCTCTTGTGCACAGTCGGTGAAAAAACGACTTTCTGAGAATATATATATATATATATATATATATATATATATATATATATATATATATATATATATATTACCCCTTAGAAGGCTCAGTTTCTATATAGTACCCCTTTGTACTCAATTAAACACTAATTAGAATGATCTCACCTACGTACTTCTGCGCTCTTTCCATGATGTGCTCTGTTTCTATATTGTGCCGACATGGGGAGACAAGCCAACGATAGGGGTGGTCTTCACTGCAGGAGCCAACAACACAATGTGCAATCCCCTTTCCCTTCAAGTTCCGTAAGGCCCTAATAAACATATCTTCCATGAAGTTTCTTCACACAAAATCGAACGACAATCAACATGTATTACTGAGCAAAGCCAAGAGTATCATCCAAAAAGAAAGAAAGAAAGCAATTGTTGAATTAAGAAGAATGGGTGGTGAAAACAATTCAGAAATGTAAGCATCGATTTTTTTTCTATAAACCTGTGATGCATGCAATGGCCATGTTTGTGTAAAACTATTTGTAAGGTTGTGCCATCAGTTTTTGCTTGGTGGCAAACAAAGAATAAGCCTGGTTTTATGTAAAAAAAGTAAGAATCTGCAAAAAAATAAGAAGTAGCACATTACAGAATCTATGGATCCATTCCGGCCAATATTCATGCAACCCTTCACATCTATGGATCCATGCTCAGTTAGAACAGTAACAAAATTACAGAATCTGAAACCTCACACATTATTTGCCATAGAATAAGATCTGAAAATACTACAATATAAGATTGCAATAAGCTGCATTAGCATTAGAGATATATATTTTCCGAAGAAGAGGTAAGATAAACCTCACGCATGGTTGGTTTATGATCTACATAAGAGGAACCAATCTGTCGCAATCGTCTCTTTTGACCTGCAGCAAACACAAGCACCAGGATGAGCAGTAACAAAAACAAATCGCGAGACGCAGCAAAATGTTGATGGAGTGGAAATAAAAATCTTTGAGTACATATATTTTTTGTCTGTACATAAGTTTCATACACCAAACACTGCCCCCCCCTTTTGGTTCTACACCCACCCTTCCGCTCTGCCTCAACCAAATTGAAATCAGTAGCAGGTGTTGAGCTCGAGCTGGAGCAGAGGTCAACCAACATTAACACCTGCAACTAGCATGACCAAAACCTGACCAAGCATATCTGCCTCATGCCAAAGAAACTTTGCATGCAACATGCACAGAGAGACAATGCAGTACACTCGAATGTTCTTGTCTGCCAGGTTACTCAACATATAGCCTAGAAATACAGTCACAACCACTTTGACACACTTGTCAAGAGGAACTTTCAGAGAACTGAGCATAGCAACGGAAGATCCC
>NW_021199666.1:0-1620 GCF_002162155.2 Triticum dicoccoides
TAGCAGAAATTCAAAATTTTCCTACGCGTCACCAAGATCTATCTATGGAGAGACCAGCAACGAGTAGAAGGAGAGTGCATCTACATACCCTTGTAGATCGCTAAGCGGAAGCGTTCAAGTGAACGGGGTTGATGGAGTCGTACTCGTCGTGATTCAGATCACCGATGATCAAGTGCCGAACGGACGGCACCTCCGCGTTCAACACACGTACAGCCCGGTGACGTCTCCCACGCCTTGATCCAGCAAGGAGAGAGGGAGAGGTTGAGGAAGACTCCATCCAACAGCAGCACAACGGCGTGGTGGTGGTGGAGGAGCGTGGCAATCCAGCAGGGCTTCGCCAAGCACCATGGGAGAGGAGGAGGAGGGAGAGGGGCAGGGCTGCACCAACGAGAGATCAAATCGCGTGTTATGGGCAGCCCCTATGCCTCATATATATAGGGGAAGGGGAGGGCTGCACCCCCTTTAGGGTTTCCCACCCCAAGGGGCGGCGGCCAGCCTCCAGATGGCATCTGGTGCGCCGACCAAGAGGGGGGGGAGGAGTCCATCCTCCCCAAGGCACCTCGGAGGTGCCTTCCCCCTTGAGGACTCTTCCCTCTAGGGTTCCCTAGGCGCATGGGCCTCTTGGGGCTGGTGCCCTTGGCCCATGTAGGCCAAGGCGCATCCCCTACAGCCCATGTGGCCCCCCGGGGCAGGTGGCCCCACCCGGTGGGCCCCCGGGACCCTTCCGGTGGTCCCGGTACAATACCGATGACCCCGAAACTTGTCCCGATGGCCGAAACAGGACTTCCTATATATAAATATTTACCTCCGGACCATTCCGGAACTCCTCGTGACGTCCGGGATCTCATCCGGGACTCCGAACAACATTCGGTAACCACATACAAGCTTCCTTTATAACCCTAGCGTCATCGAACCTTAAGTGTGTAGACCCTACGGGTTCGGGAGACATGAAGACATGACCGAGACGTTCTCCAGTCAATAACCAACAGCGGGATCTGGATACCCATGTTGGCTCCCACATGTTCCACGATGATCTCATCGGATGAACCACGATGTCAAGGACTCAATCGATCCCGTATTCAATTCCCTTTGTCTATCGGTATGTTACTTGCCCGAGATTCGATCGTCGGTATACCGATACCTTGTTCAATCTCGTTACTGGCAAGTCACTTTACTCGTTTCGTAACACATCATCCCGTGATCAACTCCTTGGTCACATTGCGCATATGATGATGTCCTACCGAGTGGGCCCAGAGATACCTCTCCGTTTACACGGAGTGACAAATCCCAGTCTCGATCCGCATAAAACAATAGATACTTTCGGAGATACCTGTAGTGCACCTTTATAGTCACCCAGTTACGTTGTGACGTTTGATACACCCAAAGCACTCCTACGGTATCCAGGAGTTACACGATCTCATGGTCAAAGGAAGAGATACTTGACATTGGCAAAGCTCTAGCAAACGAACTACACGATCTTTGTGCTATGCTTAGGATTGGGTCTTGTCCATCACATCATTCTCCTAATGATGTGATCCCGTTATCAACGACATCCAATGTCCATAGCCAGGAAACCATGACTATCTGTTGATCACAACGAGCTAGTCAACTAGAGGCTCA
>NW_021199667.1:0-1353 GCF_002162155.2 Triticum dicoccoides
AAAGCACTACTTTTGGCCCATGAAGCGAAGGGAATGAGCTTGGCTGTTTCTCTCCCCACACTTCTTTATTTCTCCGTGCCCCTTCCGCATGCGCTTCACGCGCCATTGGCGCTTTGCTCTCCTCATATTTCTGCATTGGAGGGTTCGGATGGACTTCAACTCTTTGACGAAAAGATGAAAAAACCAAAGAAAAGCTCTACCCTTCCATCTCTTGGATAGACAGAGAGGGAGGGTAGAGGCCTTTGGTGTCTCTTTCAATCAAGAATTGGGGACAATTATCAAAGATTTTTTTAAAAATGTCAAAAAATTTCAAAAATATTCCCGGACTTCAATTGTGTTGATGTAATTTGATAAATTTTCACAAATATAAGAAAATAATCTCCGTGCATTTTTAAAAAATGCACATAATTTTGAATAAAACAATTATTTTTAAAAAAATAGTACTTTATTTATTTTCCATAAATTCAAAAGTATTAATAAATTTGATTTTTTTAAATATATATATAAGTGAACAAGAAACTAAAACATCAAAAAATATAGAAGAAAATAAAAGAAAAAAACCGAATGCCACCTTCCCAAAGAAAGAAGCACTACTAGGAAAAGGGCTATAGATAGGATTGATACTAATGGCGCACCATGGAAGCAGTGCGCCACTACTATATACTAATGGCGCATCGGTTGGTGATGCGCCATTAGTGTGGAACTGGGTGCGCCACTAGTATTAAATTATTTTTTTCCATTTTTCCATACATACTAATGGCGCATGAGGTCGAAGTGTGCTAGCGCACCAAGCAGACAGTGCGCCATTACTGTAATTTTTTTTTGCAAAACTACTAATGACGCATCGTTTCACAGTGCGCCATTACTAGTTTAAACTAGTAATGGCGCACTAATACCCGGTGCGCCATTAGTATATATATTTTTTTTACTTCAAGATTCACGCGTTTCACTCGTTGTTTAAACTAGTAAAGAGCACAACTCATGTTTCACGCGTTGGTTCAAGCAGAAACTTCTGTCGTACCCTTTACATGAAGATTCTTCCGCGGAAGAACAACTCATATTCGCCTTGTCACAGGGCGCCGAGCACAACCTGATGACCTATAAGGCGTACGATATCAAATTTGAACTCATGAATATTTTTAACTCATGAATATTTTTTAATTTCATGGGCACTTTTCGAATTCATGAATATTTTTAACTGATGAATATTTTTAAATCTCGATCGCTATCCCCCTTCATCTCGATCTCGATCCCCCCCGCACCCTCCCCCACTAGCTCCACCGCCGCCAACGACTCACCGCACCCTCCCCCGCTCCACCGCTGCCGCCGACCCACCGCACCCTCCCCGGCCCG
>NW_021199668.1:0-4502 GCF_002162155.2 Triticum dicoccoides
TCCGAGCTCTGTAATAGTTCAGGATAGGCCGATAGGGTGGACCGTAAGTTAAAAAATGTTATTAGGAAATGCATATGTGGCGTAAACAATGTTACACATGTCTCACATTCATGCCTCAAACAATAAGAGACTCTAATATTCTGTTATTCTGGAATGCCATATACAGTAATCGTCATTTGCCGATGACAACTAGCCACCCATTACACCATAGAGTTGGTACTTGGTACATGCATCTAGAACAAAGAGCAGGTACTCTTTCCAGGTACCTTCCGGTTCTACAATAGTAGATATATACCAATCGCTGGATGACCAATATGACAAAGATCCTTCTGCATTTTAAAAGATACAATCATTGTTGCAAATTGCAGGATAAAAAATATATGGATGATGTCAGGGGTCACCAAGATAAGATCAGTTTGCTGGTTCTTATCTTGACCGAATTTACTTGTACCGATAACGTAGAGTTGACTGCATTAAAGAGAAAGACTTCAGTTATCCCAATTTTAATGACTTTTTTGTCATTTTCATCCCTAGCTATAACATTTTCTCTGTTCATTATATATGTAACATACACTGTCATGCATACTGAGTATATAGTTAAAATGATGTTTTTTTTGCGGAAACAGTTAAAATGATGTTATTAGGTATTTTTGAGTCTAAACACAGGTTATTTATTGATCATAGTCCTAATACATTGGGGTAATGCATAATTGCATGCGACAAGCGGGATTCCATCCCTGGTCGCCTTCGAGAGAGGTAGCGCTGCTAGCAACTCCGCCAAAGTCTGGCCTGGCCCATGGGTTGAGCTTCATAAAAGAGAACTGGGCCGTGGCCCGACCAGTTTTTAAGATTTTGCTTACCTATTCATTGCTTCGTGGCCCAATCTTTTGTTTTTATCTTCTCCGGGTTTTTGTTTCCTTATCGGTTTTTCCTTCAAATACTTGTTCCACATTTTTAAAAAATACTTGTTAAAAAACTTTCAAATACTTGTTTAAATTTTTCTTAAATACTTCTTCAATGTTTTTATATACATGATAGACTTTCTTTCAAATAATTGACAACATGTTTTTCAAATACTTGTTCAAAAACTTTCAAATACTTGTTGAACAGTTTTTATTAAATGATTAACATTTTTACAAATACTTGTCAAAAAAATTTCAAAGACATATTTCCTATTTTTCAAATACTTGTTCAACATTTTTATATACTTCATGATCAACATTTTTTGAAATACCTGTTCAATAATTTTCGAATATTTGTTCCACATTTTTTAAAATACTCATTCCACATATGTAAAATGATTTTTGAAGATTTTTGTTTGTAATATATATATATCTATAATATTTAAAGTATAAAAAAGTACAAAAAATGCAAATAAAAAAACAGAAAACGTAAAAAAACTGAGAATGTGCCCTCCAGGGAATCTGGGTTGGCCCAAGTGCAGATCTCTCAACGTTAATCTGGGCCTGCCCATGGGCAGAGTTTCGTGAGGGTGAACTGGGCCATGGCCCGAACAGTTTTTAAGATTCTGCCCTGCTATTCTATGCTTCGTGGCCCAATCTTTTGTTTTTCTCTTCTTCGAGTTTTTGTTTCTTTTTTGGTTTTTCCATCAAAGACTTGTTCAACATTTTTTTTAAATGGTTGTTCAAAAAAAATATTCAAATTCTTGTGCAAAGTTTTTTCAATACATCTCCAATATTTTGTCAAGTTCTTGTTCAACATTTTTTCGAATAATTGCCAACTTCTTTCTAATACTTGCTCGATATTCTTCAAATACTGGTTAAACAGTTTGATATACATGATCAACATTTTTTCAAATACTTGTCAACATTTTTTCAAATACATATTTAGCATTTTCCAAGTACTTCTTCAACATTTTTATATACATGATCAACATTTTTTGAAATACCTGTATAACATTTTCAAACACATGTTCAACACTTTTCAAACATTGGTTCAATATTATACATCATTATGTTAAATGATCATGCCGTCTACTAAATGGAAATAAGATAATTTATTACCATATACTCCCTCCGTCCTGAATTACTTGTCGCAGGTATGGATGTATCTAGATGTATTTTAGTTCTAGATGCATCCATTTCTGCGATGAGTAATTTGTGACGGAGGGAGTATATGCTATCCACAATTTTTCTCCAATTTATTTACAAGCAAACATGAAAGTTTAATTAAATGCAAAGAAGAGTTAGGTCTTATTATGGTGTTTGGCCAATACTTTGTTTTCGAACTATATGTCTCATGAATCATTATCTTATTCTGATACTAGACTTTCAGTTGTGAGAGAATAAGTCAAACTACTTTCAGAAATTTATAGTACTATCCTCTTTGATTGGAATAATAATTTTTAGTGCTTTCTTATGTCGTTTTGAGACTTATCTAGTTGCAGTAATCACCATAGATTTATAAATTTTAACAACTCATTAAGCTCGAAACTAGCTCGAGATCATTACAAGCTGAGCACGAGTCATGTTCTATAACTCGGCCTTGAGCTTCACTCAAGCTCAACTTTTATTGTGATTTGAGCCAAGCCAACTCCAACTCGCTCGAACTGATGAGGATGTGCCCACCAGCAAACCTGGGTCGAACCATGTGCAGCTGCCTCAACGCGAATCTAGGCCGGCCCATGGGCAGAGCTTCGTGAGGGAGAACTGGGCCATGGCTTGGACCAGTTTCTAAGATTTTGCGTACCTATTCTATGCTTCGTGGCTCAATCAACCAAGCCACCACAGGGATCAGGGACAAGGCACCGTTAGTCCGTTACAGTCCATCCAAGTGTCTGGCATGAGCACATAGTAGGAGCAGCCGGGGCTTCCTATATACTGCTCGCTGCGGCAAGCAGTCAACATTTCGCACAGAAGCAGTTCGCCTGGGCCGGCGCATGTTGCTGAAATATATTGCCCATCTCCCTTCATCAGTTCGGATCTTTGAATGAGTTGGCTGGAGCATGAGTTTAATATGGTATCCGAGCCAAGAGGTCTTGAGTTCAAGACCCTGTCAATGCAATATTAAATAAAACGATTATGTGGCCTACATCGGTCTCACGTCTAAAGACTAAAATAGTCTAGACATGAGGTGGAGTGTTGAAATATATTGTCCACCTTCCTCCATCAGTTCGAACTTTTGGATGAGTTGATTGGAGCATGAATCTAATACATGTTGCGGGTGCGCCACGTTCATTGATGTTTGTTGAGGATTGATGACATGTGAGACTGAGCTAGATGGAAGTGTACTCTGTGCACGTGCAAACTGAGCATATATGACAGGAATGCATTGCTACAATAATTAACTCATCACACCCCTCCTATGATTCCTACCTAGTAGATTTTCCTCACACCTCTTTTTAAGCTCTGCGTTTGTTAAATCCGGGGATTTGGGATCTTTATTTGACAAAGAGAGATTTGGGTTCTCAGGGATGAGATCTTGTCTCTTTGCAAGGGAGAACCACTTACAACCTCTAGGCATGGGAGGCACGGGGAAAGAAAGATTCACAACCGACACCTTAACTTCTGCCAGTCTCCCTGCTGCATCTTCGATCTCCGAATTTCATAGAAGATGTGTGGAAGCTTTGGAGGAAAATCAAGCTTTTTTTTTCTTTGAAAAGCCATATTCACCAAGTGCTTGGAGAAAGGTTTCCATAGGCTGTCGATGCCATCAATTAAACTAATACAATTTTTTACGCCGGTGTCTCCTGATTAGAAAATTGTTACTATACTCAGCTTAGTTCTATATTTTCTGCGAGAAAATATCTGATCTATTCATATTGAATCATGGTAGTACAACGAATACTAGAAATAACAAAAATTACATCCAGACCCGTAGACCACCTAGCGACGACTACAAGCACTGAAGCGAGCCAGAGGCGCGCTGCCGTTATCACCCCTCCATCGCTGGAGCCGGGCAAAGTTCGTTGAGCTTAGTTCTAGTTATCATTCACAAACAAAGATGTATTTGTATCGTACCACAAGTACCGCAAATAGTTGAGTGAGTGCTATGTGGACCGTTGGATATTTAAAGATTTGGGTGCATTTGTTAGCATTATAGCTAGCAACCTTTATACAAGTGCTTAATGATGTGGATATAATCTCTCCCTTAAGCACTTGCATTTATTTTATTTTATTTGCAACATCTGATAATTCCTGTAAAACACTTTGTTTAAAAGTTTTAATTGTCCTGCTGGCGTCGAAGCAAGAGAGGCCTAACAGGGTCAATGCATTGTTCCCTCCTGAATATTGGACATTGCGAGATGGCGGCGGCAGATTCTAGAGCGTTGGCATGTGCTGCGTGATGAGTGTCTGCTAGTCCGGTTGGTGGTGGTGTGTGTTGATGCGAGGTTGGGTTACATCTTGCGACTGTGGTTGCCAGAAAGATGGCTTTGGGTGATCCATATATTTGTTTTGCTGCTTTCTGTTGAATAATATAAAAAAATTGTTGTGTGATGGATGAAGAGGTTGCGTGTTATCCTCATTTTCGGGAAAAAAAAA
>NW_021199669.1:0-1999 GCF_002162155.2 Triticum dicoccoides
GGCCAAAACTGCGAGTGTTGATGACTGACACGTAAGCACACACTCGGTTCAACAACAATGGAAATCAATTTGGGACCGCAAAACAGTGAGTAATAGTCCAGGAAACGGGTCAGAATTGGCCAAAACTATGAGTCTTGATGTCCGACACTTAAACGCACCCTGGGGTTTGTTCATGAAAATCACTCCGGGACCCCAAAACAATGAGTAATAGTGCACGAAACGGGTCAGAATCGGCCAAAATTGCAAGTGTTGATGACCAAGATGTAATCGCACACTCGGGTCACCACCTATGGAAATCGCTTTGGGACCCCAAAACGGTGAGTAATAGTCCAAGAAACATGCAAGAATCGGCCAAAACTGTGAGTGTTGATGTCCGACATGTAAACGCACCCTTGGGTTCATGAAACGGGCAAGAATCGGCCAAAACTGCAATTGTAGATGACCGACACGTAAGCGCACCTCGGGGTTCAACAACTATGGAAATGGCTTTGGGACCCCAAAAACAGTTAGTAATAGTCCGTGAAACGGGCCCGAATCGACAAACACCGCGAGTGTTGATGACCGACACGAAAAGGCGTCCCTGGGTTCGTCAATCGTGGTAATCACTCCGGGACCCCAAAACATTGATCAATAGCCAACGAAATGGGCCAGAATCGGCCCAAATTGTGAGTGTTGATGACCGACACGGAAACGCACCCCAAGGTTCGTCAATCGCGGAAATCACTTTGGCAACCTAAAACTGAGTAATAGTCCAAGAAACAGGCCAGAACCGGGCCAAACTGCGAGTCTTGACGACCAACACGTAAGCACACCTTGGGGTTCGACAACCATGGAAATCGCTTTGGGACCCCAAACGGTGAGTAATAGTCCATGAAAGAGCCCAGAATCGGCCAAATCTAGGATTATTGTTGAACGATGCATAAACGCACCCCGGGGTTCGTCAATCATGGAAATCTCTCAGGGACCCCAAACCAGTGAGTAGTAGTCAATGAAACGGGCCAGAATCGGCAAAACTGCAAGTGTTGATGACCGACACACAAACACACCCCGGTGTTCGTCAATCGTGGAAATCTTAGCGGGACACCAAAACTGAGTACTAGTCCATGAAACGGGCCTGAATCGGCCAAAACTGTGATTGTTGATGACCGACACGTAGCCACACCTTGGGGTTCAACAACCATGGAAATCGTTTTGGGACGCCAAAACGGTGAGTAATAGTCCACGAAACGGGTCAGAATCGACAAAAACCACGAATGTTGATGACCGACATGTAAACGCACCCCTGGGTTCGTCAATCATGGAAATCACTCTGGACCCCAAAACAGTTAGTAGTACTCCACGAAACGGGCTAGAATCGGCCAAAACTATGAGTCTTGATGTCCGACACTTAAACGCACCCTGGGGTTTGTTCATGAAAATCACTCCGGGACCCCAAAACAATGAGTAATAGTGCACGAAATGGGTCAGAATCGGCCAAAATTGCAAGTGTTGATGACCAAGATGTAATCGCACACTCGGGTCACCACCTATGGAAATCGCTTTGGGACCCCAAAACGGTGAGTAATAGTCCAAGAAACATGCAAGAATCGGCCAAAACTGTGAGTGTTGATGTCCGACATGTAAACGCACCCTTGGGTTCATGAAACGGGCAAGAATCGGCCAAAACTGCGATTGTAGATGACCGACACGTAAGCGCACCTCGGGGTTCAACAACTATGGAAATGGCTTTGGGACCCCAAAAACAGTTAGTAATAGTCCGTGAAACGGGCCCGAATCGACAAACACCGCGAGTGTTGATGACCGACACGAAAAGGCGTCCCTGGGTTCGTCAATCGTGGTAATCACTCCGGGACCCCAAAACATTGATCAATAGCCAACGAAATGGGCCAGAATCGGCCCAAATTGTGAGTGTTGATGACCGACACGGAAACGCACCCCAAGGTTCGTCAATCGCGGAAATCACTTTGGCAACCTAAAACTGAGTAATAGTCCAAGAAAC
>NW_021199670.1:0-1406 GCF_002162155.2 Triticum dicoccoides
CCGACGTGGGTGTAGACCACGACCTACCTAAACACTTAAGCCTCTAGTCCAGGTTTATCGCCTATTCAGGTTCCATCCGCAGGGAGTCCGGCCGAGGTTTCCCATACGGCCCCGAACGATGTGAACAGGGTTCCCGAGATACCTAACGGGTATTCAGTACACCCGGCCACGTACCTACCGCATCACAGCCCACCCCTACGGTCAGCGCTGTCCACGGCCTCCAGTAGGCTACAAACACCAGAAACTACTTGCAACTCCTGGACAGAGAGCTAGGGTGAATAAGAAGTCGAGCGGGGTCATATTTCAGGGCCCAATGCATGGTAGTAGCTGTATCTTAAATCACACATACAGATCTCAGTGCTTAAGGTCGGCTTCAATGAAACAACCCACCATGTACTCCTACATGGCCTCTCATCGATACCTTTACCAAATCGTGTTCACCGCACCACTCTCATTACCGACATAATCATTTCACTCTAGTCATCACCCAGATGAACCAGACCTGACACGACTCTAAGCATAGCAGGCATAGCAAGGTAGGAACAACACATACATATGGCTCAATCAACTCCTACACATGCTAGTGGGTTTCATCTAGTTACTGTGGCAATGACAGGTCATGCAGAGGAAATGGGTTCAACTACCGTAGCACACAGCAGTTTGAAACGCGTTGTCTTAATGCAGTAAAAGAGAGCAGGAGCGAGAACATGGGATTGTATCGATATGATCAAATGGTTGGTTGCTTGCCTGATGGTTCGATGCACTGATACGGTTCTTCGTTAGGGTAATCACGGTACTCCTCGAAGGCAGAACCTGTCGCAAGGAACACCGATATACAACCATCACCAAACAATGTGCAACAATATGATGCATGCATGAAACATGGCAATATGAGTGTGTTGGGCTAATGCAACTAAAACCAGAAGGGTTTGAACAAATTTGAATCAAAGATTCAAATTTCAAACTCAAACATGGCCTTTTAAAGTGCTTTTCCTTGTTCTGCTTAAAACATCAATTTAACTTGTTTGATCATGCATGAAAATAGTACAGATGGATAGCTTGGATTTTTCTGATCATTTTTCATATATAATTTGTCCAATTTGGAGTTACAGAAAAAAAGTTATGAATTTTTAAAGTTTAAATAATATTCTGGAATTTCCTGATTTAAATTAAATCCAGAAATATAAATATTGCGCCAGCATGACGTCAGCATGACGTCAGTGGTCAACTGCGGCTGGCTGGAGTCAAACCTGACGTGTGGGGTCCACACGTCAGTGACAGGGGGGCTTAACAGGATTAAATTAATCCTAATTATGGGTTAGTGGCGCTGGGGCCCACTGGTCAGTGTCAGGGGGTTGACTAACAGTGATTAGCGCTAATGATGTCCACCTGGCCGACGGGGCCCA
>NW_021199671.1:0-530 GCF_002162155.2 Triticum dicoccoides
AACATTGTGGGAATTGAACACATGACCTCTTCTCTAGATCTTTGATGTAACTAATTAAGCGAATGAGCAAACTAAAGGAAGGATTGCGTCCTTTTCTTGGTTTGGTGTAGTCCTTTTCGTTTGGTCAATCTGGGCCAGGTACTTCTATGTTGATTTCTATATTGAAAGGAAGGATCCATAGGCTTCAATGTGTTGGGGCTACTAAATTAAAAAAGGAGTTATCCTACTATAAAAGGGAATATGTATTCTTGGTTTGGTTTAGTCCTTTTCGTTTGGTCAATCTGGGCCAGGTACTTCTATGTTAATGGGCCTTTTATGGGCTTTCATAGAGACCGCGAAAAATAATTGGGTCAAAATAAATCAACATTGTGGGAATTGAACACAGGACCTCCTGTCTAGATCTTCGATGTAACTAATTAAGCGAATGAGCAAACTAAAGGAAGGATTGCGTCCTTTTCTTGGATTGGTTTAGTCCTTTTTGTTTGGTCAATCTTTGTCAGGTACTTCTATGTTGATTTCTATATTGAAAG
>NW_021199672.1:0-2441 GCF_002162155.2 Triticum dicoccoides
CCGGCCTCGAGCTCCCGGGCCTCGGCGGCGGCGATGTGGGCCTCGCCCACGTGGCGGTGCGGGACTCGCTGCGGCGGCGGGGCGGACGTTGTCCGGTCGGATCCGGACACGTCCGTCGGTGGCGGGGTTGATCTGTTTTTTTTAAGACTAGGGTTTCGGACGGGGGAAGAAGAGATCCGAATGGAGGGGGTATAAATAGGCATAAGTGGAGCTAGGAGAGTCCAAATGAGGTGCGGTTTTCGCCCACACGATCGTGATCGAACGCTCTAGGACATGGGGCAGAGTTTGGTGGGTTTTGGGCCAATTTTGGGGGGGTGTTGGGCTGCAACACACACGAGGCCTTCTCGGTCCCTCGGTTAACCGTTGGAGTATCAAACGAAGTCCAAATGATACAAAACTTGACAGGCGGTCTACCTGTAGTAAACCAAGGCCGCTTGACAAGTCTCGGTCCAATCCGGAAATGTTTAATCCCCACACAAGAAAGAAAGGTAGAAATGACCACCGGAGGAGAACGGAACGCCGGATTGCAAAACGGACAACGGGGAAAATGCTCGAATGCATGAGATGAACATGTATGCAAATGCAATGCACGAGATGACATGGTATGAGATGCATGAAAACGAAAACAACACACGGAGACAAGGACCCAGACCCGAGAAATAAATATAACTTGACACCGGAAACGGCAAGAGTTGGAGTACAAATGGGGAAAGTTACATCTGGGGCGTTACAACACTCCACCACTACGAAAAGATCTCGTCCCGAGATCTAGGACTGAAAGAACTCCGGGTACTCAGAACGGAGGTGATCCTCGCGTTCCCAGGTAGCTTCACGGTCGGAATGGTGAGACCACTTAACTTTGAGGAATTTGATTGACTTGTTGCGAGTCTTGCGTTCAGTCTCTTGAAGAATAGCAACTGGGTGCTCACGATAGGAGAGATCTTCTTGGAGCTCAATGTCCTCGAAGTTGACGGTGCGGTCAGGAGTCTTGAAGCACTTTCGAAGCTGAGAGACATGGAACACATCATGAACATTTGCAAAGTTTGAAGGAAGCTCAAGTTGATAGGCGAGGTCGCCTCTCTTGCTGACAATTTTGAAAGGTCCCACGTATCTAGGGGCAAGCTTCCCTTTGATACCGAAGCGACGAGTACCTTTCATAGGAGAGACGCAGAGGTAAACATGATCTCCGATCTCAAAAACCAGATCACGGTGCTTACTATCATAGTAGCTCTTCTGGCGGGATTGAGCTGCTTTGAGGTTATCACGAATGACTTTGCACATTTCTTCTGCCTCTGTGATTAAGTCATTACCCAGCAGCTGACGTTCACCGGTTTCAAACCAGTTGAGAGGGGTACGGCACTTCCTGCCATATAGAATTTCAAAGGGGGCCTTGCCCGAACTTGCTTGAAAGCTGTTGTTGTATGAGAATTCAGCATAAGGAAGACAGTCCTCCCACTTCATGCCGAAAGAAATCACACAAGCCCTGAGCATGTCTTCGAGAATCTGGTTGACACGCTCGACTTGACCGCTTGTTTGAGGATGGAAAGCTGTGCTGAAGCGGATGTTGGTGCCCATGGCCTTCTGAAAAGAATCCCAAAACTTGGAGGTAAAGATGCTGCCACGGTCTGAAGATATCACTTGAGGAATACCGTGCAGAGAGACAATGCGAGAGGTATAGAGTTCCGCCAATTGAGCTGCAGTGATTGACTCTTTGATAGGCAGAAAGTGAGCCACTTTGGTGAGCTTGTCGATGACGACGAAAATAGCATCATTGCCACGCTTGGACTTTGGAAACCCAGTCACGAAGTCCATTTCAATGTGGTCAAACTTCCATTCTGGAATGGCAAGAGGTTGGAGGAGACCTGCTAGCCTTTGGTGTTCTGCCTTCACTCTTCTGCAGACATCACACTCGTTCACGAATTGAGCGATCTCGCGCTTCATTCGAGTCCATCAATAAGTTTGCTTGAGATCCTGATACATCTTCGTACTACCAGGGTGGATGGAGAGGAGAGAGTTGTGAGCCTCGTTCATGATCACCTTACGAAGTTCACCTTTGGGCACAACAATTCGATCCTCGAAGAAGAGAGTGTCCTTGTCATCAAGTCGGTAGCACTTGTACTTGGACTGACTCTTTGCAATACCAATCTTCACCTTCTTCACCATAGCATCAAGAAGTTGGGCTTGGCGAATCTGGTCTTCCAAGGTAGGAGAAACTTGAAGGTTGGCGAGGAAACCTTGAGGAACAACTTGCAGATTAAGCTTGCGGAAAGCTTCACAAAGCTCGGGTTGATAAGGCTTGAGAATCAGACTGTTGCAATATGCTTTTCTGCTCAAAGCGTCAGCAATCACATTAGCCTTGCCTGGAGTATACTCGATACTCGGATTGTACTCTTGAATCATTTCGACCCATCGAGTCTGCCTGAGGTTGAGATTAGGCTGAG
>NW_021199673.1:0-1079 GCF_002162155.2 Triticum dicoccoides
AGCCTCTGTTATCTCATTCGGAATGGACTGGGAGAAGTGCCTTCCATTTGCCGAATTCGCTTACAACAACAGTTATCAATCTAGCTTGGGTAAAGCCCCTTTTGAAGTTCTCTATGGACGACGGTGTCGGACACCCCTTAACTGGTCAGAGACCGGGGAAAGACAATTCTTTGGCCCGGATATGATTCAGGAAGCAGAAGAACAAGTTCGTATCGTTCGTGAAAAGTTGAAAACAGCTCAATCTCGTCAAAAGAGTCAATATGACCGAAAACATAAGGCTACGACTTTCGAGGTTGACGAGAAGGCTTATCTTCGGGTCACCCCTCTGAAGGGAACCCATCGTTTCGGTATCAAAGGCAAATTGGCTCCTCGTTACATTGGACCTTTTCGCATTCTCGCCAAACGAGGAGAAGTTGCCTACCAGCTGGAACTACCTCCGCATCTCTCCAGAGTCCACGATGTCTTCCACGTTTCTCAACTCAGGCGTTGCTTCTCGGATCCTATCTGTGGAGTGGACTACGAAACGCTTGATCTCCAAGATAATCTTACATATCGAGAGTACCCCATTCGTATCCTCGATCAGGCCGAACGTACCACTCGGCGTCATAATATCAAGTTTCTCAAGGTTCAATGGTCGCACCATTCTGAGGATGAAGCAACTTGGGAAAGGGAGGATCGTCTTCGACTCGAGTACCCTGCCTTCTTCCCGGAGGAACCCAAATCTCGGGACGAGATTCTTTTGAGTGGGGGTGAGTTGTCACACCCTAGCTAGTCATGCATTAGAGTGTTGCATCATGTTTACTCTTTCATCAGAAACTTGAAATGGGGATGACAGAACCCCCAGTCCCCTCTGAAACCAACTAGGGTTTACTAAAATAATTTTCAATGAACCTGAAATGCCCTTCTAAAATGCCCATCATTTTTGTCTTGGTTCAGAACCTCTGCCAAAAGTGGTGCACATTTTCCTAGGCCATCTTAGGGTTTTTGAATTAATTCATAAATATTTGAATTTGGGCATTTAAAATTATATAAAATATTTAAATGCTCAAATACCTCCAAACTAAAATGTTTCATGTTGG
>NW_021199674.1:0-2317 GCF_002162155.2 Triticum dicoccoides
GGCCTTCTTCAGGAGAAACACAGCGCTGGAACACACCAGATACACTGCAATGGTGTAATTCGCCATTGTGAATAACCATGGATTTGGATCGCCGGACTATCTGTCTGGCCAAAACTGCATCTTCTGGTAACTCGCCCCGGTTCATATATGCCAAATATGGAACCGTCCAATCCAGAATAATGTGTAAAGCGGCCACCAACTGTGCCTCCGGATCAGGAATAGCGAGGTCCTCCTCTGTAGGCAACTGAACTGACAGGTTGTGCAAGACATCCAGAAAGGTATTGGGCAGTACCGGTTTACGCTGAGATCCCAGCCATCTTAAAGCATCAGCTGCCTCATTTTTGCGCCGATCAATGTGCTCCACTTGATAACCCTTGAAGTGACCAGCAACAATATCCATCTCTCGTCGGTAAGCCGCCATGAGTGGATCCTTAGAATCCCAAGTACCTGAAACTTGCTGGGCCACCAGGTCCGAGCCTCCAAAGCATTGTACCCGGCTTAAGTTCATTTCCTTAGCCACTCGAAGACCATGGAGTAAGGCCTCGTACTCAGCTGCATTGTTAGTACAAGGGAACATTAAGCGAATAACATAATGAATTTTATCACCTCGAGGGGAAGTAAGGACAACTCCAGCCCCCAAGCCCTCCAATTGCCTGGACCCATCGAAGTGAATAGTCCAGTATGTGATGTCCGGTTTATCTTCCGGTGTCTGCAACTCTGTCCAATCATTGATGAAATCCACAAGGGCCTGGGACTTGATAGCTGTTCGAGGCATATACTTCAAACCGTGTGGTCCAAGCTTGATAGCCCACTTAGCAACCCGGCCACTTGCCTCCCTGTTCTGGATTATATCCCCCAAAGAGCAGAACCGACTACTGTGATGGGATGACCTTGAAAGTACTGTTTAAGCTTCCGACTTGCCATGAAAACCCCATACCCCAACTTATGCCAATGCGGATATCTTGCTTTGACTCAATGAGCACTTCGCTGATATAATAAACCGGCCTTTGAACCGGGTATTCTTTCCCAGCCTCCTTGCGCTCCACCACAATAGCTACGCTGACAGCCCGGGCATTAGCAGCCACGTATAACAATAGTGGCTCCTTATCAACTGGAGCAGCAAGAACCGGCGGTTCAGCCAACTGCCTCTTTAAGTCCTCAAACGCCGCATCAGCAACATCGCTCCAGAAAAAATCATCTGTCTTCTTCAACATCTGATATAGAGGGATTGCCTTCTCCCCCAACCTGCTGATAAACCGGCTCAAAGCCACGATACGACCCGCCAAATGTTGAACATCATTGATACATGCCAGTTTAGCTAGGGATGTGATAGCCTTGATCTTTTCCGGATTAGCCTCAATGCCCCGGTTTGACACCAGAAAACCCAAGAGCTTCCCAGCCGGTACACCAAAAACACACTTAGCTGGATTGAGCATCATTTTATAAACTCTCAGGTTATCAAAATTTTCTTGCAAATCAGTTATAAGTGTCTCTGCTTTCCTGGACTTCACCATAATATCATCCACATAAGCATGAACATTGCGCCCAATCTGAGTATGAAGACAATTCTGCACACAACGCTGATAAGTTGCCTGGGCACTCTTGAGCCCAAAGGGCATAGACACATAACAGAAGGCTCCAAAGGGAGTGATGAAAGCTGTCTTCTCCTAGTCCTTGACTGCCATCTTGATCTGATGATAACCAGAATAAGCATCCAAGAAACTCAAAGGCTCACAACCCGCCGTAGCATCAATGATTTGATCAATACGAGGGAGGGCAAAGGGATCACCTGGGCAAGCCTTGTTCAAATTTGTGTAATCCACACACATATGCCGAGTGCCATTTTTCTTAAGTACCAGCACCGGATTAGCCAACCACTCTGGGTGAAACACTTCCACAATAAACCCTGCTGCCAATAGCCGGGCTACCTCTTCACCAATGGCCTTGCGCCTCTCTTCATTAAAACGGCAAATAAACTATTTGACCGGTTTGAACTTTGGATCAATATTAAGAGTGTGCTCAGCGAGTTCCCTCGGTACACCTGGCATGTCAGAAGGTTTCCATGCAAAGATGTCCCGGTTCTCACGGATGAACTCGATGAGCGCGCTTTCCTATTTTGGATCCAAGTTGACGCTGATGCTTGAACTGCTTGGATGAATTGCCTGGAACAAAATCAACCAATTAGTCTCATCAGCTGATTTAAACTTCAAAGCCGGATCATGCTCTGTAGTGGGCTTCTTTAGAGAAGTCATATCTGTCGGATCAACATTGTCCTTATAAAACTTCAACTCCTCCGTTGCACAAACCAACTCAGCAT
>NW_021199675.1:0-1001 GCF_002162155.2 Triticum dicoccoides
CGTGGCACCCTTTTCCTTCCGCCATGGCGACAAATGCTCCTTATCATCTTCATGTTAACGTTTTCATAAAATTTGCATAAACTTGCTTATGTCATCCGCATCATGATAACAACATTTAAAATGTTTAAAAATTATGTTTGCATTAAACTACGAAAAGACATGTGGGGGATTTACCGGAATTGTTGTTTGTTGTTCCGGCCTCATTTAAACTTGCCTAGATAGGTAGTTTTCATTTGCTCCACCTCTTGCCATGTTTAATAACAGTTAATATTGTTGGGTAGCTTAAACGAGAGATAACTAAATAATTGATGTGGTGTTCCGTCAACATGCACCTCGTTGCATATTGAGCTCCACTTAACTTGTAGTATTGTTTGTTGCACTTTGCCATGCCATGCCTCATTAAACCGGACATGCATCATACTTGATTGTGCATCATTCCATGTTGATGTGCTGGTTGTTTACTATGTTGTTTGCTTCTTTCCGGTGTTGCTTCTTCAGGTTGGTTCCGATAACGTCGAGGTTGTGAGGATCCGTTCGTCTACGTCCGTTTGTCTTCTTCATGGACTCGTTCTTCTTCCTTGCGGGATTTCAGGCAAGATGATCATACCCTCAAAATCACTACTATCTTTGCTATGCTAGTTTGCTCGCTCTTTTGCCATGCCAATGCTACGATGCCTACCATTTGCTTGTCAGCCTCCCAAATTGCCATGTCAAACCTCTAACCCACCATGTCCTAGCAAACCGTTGATTGGCTATGTTACCGCTTTGCTCAGCCCCTCTTATAGCGTTGTTAGTTGCAGGTGAAGATTGAAGTTTGTTCCTTGTTGGAACATGGAGATGTTGTTCCTTGTTGGAACATGTTTACTTGTTGGGATATCACTATATATCGTATTTAATTAATGCATCTATATACTTGGTAAAGGGTGGAAGGCTCGGCCTTATGCCTGGTGTTTTGTTCCACTCTTGCCACCCTAGTTTCCGTCATATCGGTGTTATGTTCC
>NW_021199676.1:0-969 GCF_002162155.2 Triticum dicoccoides
GGGGTATAAATAGGCATAAGTGGAGCTAGGAGAGTCCAAATGAGGTGCGGTTTTCGCCCACACGATCGTGATCGAACGCTCTAGGACATGGAGCAGAGTTTGGTGGGTTTTGGGCCAAATTTGGGGGGTGTTGGGCTGCAACACACATGAGGCCTTTTCGGTCCCTCGGTTAACCGTTGGAGCATCAAACGAAGTCCAAATGATACGAAACTTGACAGGCGGTCTACCGGTAGTAAACCAAGGCCGCTTGGCAAGTCTCGGTCCAATCCGGAAATGTTTAGACCCCACACACGAAAGAAGACTAGAAATGACCACCGGAGGAGAACGAAGCGCCGGAATGCAAAACGGACAACGGGGAAAATGCTCGAATGCATGAGATGAACATGTATGCAAATGCAATGCACGAGATGGCATGATAAGAGATGCACGAAAAAGAAAAACAACACACGGAGACAAAGTCCCGAACCCGAGAAATAAATATAACTTGACACCGGAAACGGCAAGAGTTGGAGTACAAATGGGGAAAGTTACATCTGGGGCGTTACTACACTCCACCACTACGAAAAGATCTCGTCCCGAGATCTAGGACTGAAAGAACTCCGGGTACTCAGAACGGAGGTGATCCTCGCGTTCCCAGGTAGCTTCACGGTCGGAATGGTGTGACCACTTGACTTTGAGAAATTTGATTGACTTGTTGCGAGTCTTGCGTTCAGTCTCTTCAAGAATAGCAACTGGGTGCTCACGATAGGAGAGATCTTCTTGGAGCTCAATGTCCTCGAAGTTGACGGTGCGGTCAGGAGTCTTGAAGCACTTTCGAAGCTGAGAGACGTGGAACACATCATGAACATTTGCAAAGTTTGAAGGAAGCTCGAGTTGATAGGCGAGGTCGCCTCTCTTGCTGACAATCTTGAAAGGTCCCACGTATCTAGGGGCAAGCTTCCCTTTGATACCGAAGCGACGAGTACCTTT
>NW_021199677.1:0-2909 GCF_002162155.2 Triticum dicoccoides
GTGCTCTAAAAGATAAAAGTGAAGTACTAGAGCAAAACTATATAACTCAAAAGATATAAGCGAAGCACATAGAGTATTCTAACAAATTCCAAATCATGTATGGCTCTCTCAAAAGGGGTGTACAGCAAGCATGATTGTGGTAAACTAAAAAGCAAAGACTCAAATCATACAAGACGCTCCAAGCAAAACACATATAATGTGGCGAATAAAAATATAGCTCCAAGTAAAGTTACCGATAGAAGTAGACGAAAGAGGGGATGCCTTCCGGGGCATCCCCAAGCTTTGGCTTTTAGGTGTCCTTAGATTATCTTAGGGGTGCCATGGGAATCCCCAAGCTTAGGCTCTTGCCACTCCTTGTTCCATAATCCATCAAATCTTTACCCAAAACTTGAAAACTTCACAACACAAAACTTAAAGTAGAAAATCTCGTGAGCTCCGTTAGCGAAAGAAAATAAAACACCACTTCAAGGTACTGTAATGAACTCATTCATTATTTATATTGGTGTTATACCTACTGTATTCCAACTTCTCTATGTTTTATAAAATATTTTACTAGCCATAGATTCATCAAAATAAGCAAACAAAACACGAAAAACAGAATCTGTCAAAAACGGAACAGTCTGTAGTAATCTGTAGCTAGTGCAAGATCTGGAACCCCAAAAATTCTAAAATAAATTGATGGACGTGAGGAATTTATCTATTAATCATCTGCAAAAATAATTAACTAAATAGCACTTTGCAAATAAAAATGACAGCAGTTCTCTTGAGCGCTAAAGTTTCTGTTTTTTACAGCAAGTTCAACAAGACTTTCCTCAAGTCTTCCCAACGGTTCTACTTGGCACAAAAACTAATTAAACACAAAAAACACAACCAAAGCAGAGGCTAGATAAATTATTTATTACTAAACAGGAGCAAAAAGCAAGGAATAAAAATAAAATTGGGTTGCCTCCCAACAAGCGCTATCGTTTAACGCCCCTAGCTAGGCATAACAAGCAAGGATAGATCTAGGTATTGCCATCGTTGGTAGGCAATCCATAAGTGGCTCTCATAATAGATTCATAAGGTAATTTAATTTTCTTTCTAGGCCATGCCTTTCCTTAATGGAAATTGGAATCTAATATTTCCTTCCTTCATATCAATAATTGCACCAATCGTTCTAAGGAAAGGTCTACCAAGAATAATAGGACATGAAGGATTGCAATCTATGTCAAGAACAATAAAATCTACGGGCACATAATTCCTATTTGCAACAATAAGAACATCATTAATTCTTCCGATAGGTTTCTTAATAGAGGAATCCGCGAGGTGCAAGTTTAAAGAGCAATCATTAAAATCATGGAAACCTAACAAATCACACAAAGTCTTTGGAATCGTGGAAACACCAGCACCCAAATCACATAAATATTAGCATTCATGATCTTTAATTTTAATTTTAATAGTTGGTTCCCACTCATCATAAAGCTTTCTAGGGATAGAAACTTCCAATTCAAGTTTTTCTTCATAAGATTGCATCAAGGCATCAATGATATGTTGAGTAAACGCTTTATTTTGACTATAAGCATGAGGAGAATTTAGCACGGATTGCAACAAGGAAATACAATCAATCAAAGAGCAATTTTCATAGTTAAATTCCTTGAAATCCATAATAGTGGGTTTAGCAACATCTAGGGTTTTAATTTCTTCAATCCCACTTTTATCAAATTCAGCATCAAGATCAACAAATTCCGAATTCTTAGAACGCCTTCTAGGTAAAGGTGGATCATATTCAGTCCCATCATTATCAAGATTCATATTTCAAAACAAAGATTTAATAGGGGACACATTAATAACTTTTAGATCTTCATCTTTATTTTCATAGGAACTAGAAGAACACGCTCTTATAAAGGCATCTTTCTTAGCACGCATCCTAGCGGTTCTTTCTTTGCACTCACCAATGGAAATTCTCATGGCTTTGAGAGACTCATTGATATCATGCTTAGGTGGAATAGATCTAAGTTTCAAAGAATCGACATCAAGAGAAATTCTATCAACGTTCCTAGCCAAATCATCAATCTTAAGCAATTTTTCTTCAATCATAGCATTAAAATTGTTTTGCGAAGTAATAAATTCTTTAATATTATACTCAAAATCAGAGGGCATCTTATTATAATTTCCTTAAGAATTGTTGTAGGAATTACCATAATTATTAGAGGGATTACTAGGATAAGGCCTAGGGTTGAAATTTCCTCTATACGCGTTGTTACCAAAATTGTTCCTACCAACAAAATTCACATCCATAGATTCATTATTATTCTCAATCAAAGTAGACAAGGGCATATCATTAGGATCAGAAGAAACAAGTAGACCGACTCCTGCCTGCATCTACTACTATTACTCCACTCATCGTCCGCTATCCAGCATGCATCTACAGTATTAAGTTAAAAACAGAGTAACGCCTTAAGCAAGAAGACATGATGTAGAGGGATAGACTCATGCAATATGAAGAAAACCCCATCTTGTTATCCTCGATGGCAACAATACAATACGTGCCTTGCTGCCTCTACTGTCACTGGGAAAGGACACCGCAAGATTGAACCCAAAGCTAAGCACTTCTACCATTGAAAGAAAGATCAATCTAGTAGGCCAAACCAAACTGATAATTCGAAGAGACTTGCAAAGATAACCAATCATACATAAAAGAATTCAGAGAAGATTCAAATATTGTTCATAGATAGACTTGATCATAAACGCACAATTCATCGATCTCAACAAACACACCGCAAAAAGAAGATTACATCGAATAGTTCTCCACAAGAGAGGGGGAGAACATTGTATTGAGATCCAAAAAGAGAGAAGACGCCATCTAGCTAATAACTATGGACCCGTAGGTCTGAGGTAAACTACTCACACTTCATCGAAGGGGCTATGGT
>NW_021199678.1:0-1520 GCF_002162155.2 Triticum dicoccoides
CGTATGTGCGTTGATTGTAGAGGCATTAATAATATTACTATTCGTTATCGTCATCCTATTCCTAGGCTAGATGATATGCTTGATGAATTGAGTGGCTCTACAATATTCTCCAAAGTTGATTTGCGTAGTGGATACCATCAAATTCGTATGAAATTGGGTGATGAATGGAAAACAGCATTTAAAACTAAGTTTGGATTAGATGAGTGGTTAGTCATGCCTTTTGGGTTAACTAATGCACCTAGTACTTTCATGAGGTTAATGAACGAAGTTTTACGTGCTTTCATTGGACGATTTGTGGTAGTTTACTTTGATGACATATTGATTTATAGCAAATCTTTGGAGGAACATTTGGAACATTTACGTGCTGTTTTTATTGCTCTACGTGATGCACGTTTGTTTGGAAACCTTGGAAAGTGCACCTTTTGCACCGACCGAGTATCTTTTCTTGGCTATGTTGTTACTCCACAGGGAATTGAAGTTGATAAAGCCAAGATTGAAGCTATTGAGAGTTGGCCGCAGCCCAAAACGGTCACACAAGTGAGGAGTTTCCTTGGCCTCGCTGGTTTCTATAGGCGTGTTGTGAGAGATTTCGGCACCATTGCTGCACCTCTCAACGAGCTTACAAAGAAGGATGTGCCTTTTGTTTGGGGTACCGCACAGGAAGAAGCTTTCACGGCATTGAAAGATAAGTTGACACATGCTCCTTTACTCCAACTTCCTAATTTCAATAAGACTTTTGAGCTTGAATGTGATGCTAGTGGAATTGGATTAGGAGGTGTGTTATTACAAGATGGAAAACCTGTTGCATACTTTTCTGAAAAATTGAGTGGGCCTAGTCTGAACTATTCTACTTATGATAAAGAATTATATGCTCTTGTTCGGACCTTAGAAACATGGCAACATTATTTATGGCGCAAGGAATTTGTTATACATTCTGATCATGAATCTTTGAAACACATTAAAAGTCAAGCAAAACTGAACCGTAGACATGCTAAATGGGTTGAATTCATTGAGACTTTCCCTTATGTCATTAAACACAAGAAGGGTAAAGAAAATGTTATTGCTGATGCCTTGTCTCGTCGTTATACTATGCTTTCACAACTTGACTTTAAAATATTTTGTTTGGAGACCATCAAAGATCAATATGTTCATGATGCTGAATTTAAAGATGTATTGCAGAATTGTAAGGAAGGGAGAACTTGGAACAAGTTCGTTCTTAACGATGGATTTGTGTTTCGTGCTAACAAGCTATGCATTCCAGCTAGCTCCGTTCGTCTTTTGTTGTTGCAGGAGGCGCATGGAGGAGGATTAATGGGACACTTTGGCGTCAAGAAGACGGAGGATATACTTGCTACACATTTCTTTTGGCCAAAGATGAGACGGGATGTTGAGCGTTTTGTTGCTCGCTGCACTACATGTCAAAGAGCTAAGTCACGACTCAATCCTCATGGTTTATATATGCCTTTGCCTGTACCTAGTGTTCCTTGGGAGGATATATCTATGGACTTTGTTTTAGGTTT
>NW_021199679.1:0-1068 GCF_002162155.2 Triticum dicoccoides
GGTCGGTGCAAAAGGTGCACTTCCCAAGGTTACCAAACAAACGTGCATCACGTAGAGCAATAAAAACAGCACGTAAATGTTCCAAATGTTCTTCCAAAGATCTGCTATAAATCAATATGTCATCAAAGTAAACTACCACAAATCGTCCAATGAAAGCACGTAAAACTTCGTTCATTAATCTCATGAAAGTACTAGGTGCATTAGTTAACCCAAAAGGCATGACTAACCACTCATATAATCCAAACTTAGTTTTAAATGCTGTTTTCCATTCATCTCCCAATTTCATACGAATTTGATGGTAGCCACTACGCAAATCAACTTTGGAAAATATTGTAGAGCCACTCAATTCATCAAGCATATCATCTAGCCTAGGAATAGGATGACGATAACAAATAGTAATATTATTAATGCCTCTACAATCAACACACATACGTGATGTACCATCCTTTTTCGGCACTAGAATAATAGGAACAGCACAAGGACTAAGGGATTCGCGTATATAACCTTTGTCGAGAAGCTCTTGTACTTGACGCATAATCTCCTTCGTCTCCTCTGGATTGGTACGGTATGGTGCATGGTTTGGCAGTGAAGCACCGGGAATTAAGTCAATCTGATGCTCAATCCCTCGAATAGGCGGTAATCCCGGTGGCACGTCTTGTGGAAAAACGTCAGCGAACTCCTGCAAAATGTTAGTGACAGCAGGAGGCAAAGAGGAAGGCACATCCTCGAATGAAAATAATGCCTCTTTGCACACAAAAGCATAGCAAACAGATTTGCTGAAATCTAGCTCATCAATATCAGATTTGGTGGCAAATAAACATGCACTTTTCAATTTAATTTCAGAAGCAACACTAGATGGTTTATTATTAGGCTTCATTTGTTGCTCAAATTCTTTTGCCACAATCTGATTTTCACTCTTATTCTTCTCCTGTTGTGCTTTATTAGCTCTATTAATATCATCTTTCAAAATGGAATCAGGAGTCATAGGAAGCAAAGTAATATTTTTATCCTTATGAACAAGAGTATAATGATTGTTTCTACCATGGTGTACAGAATTTTTATCAAATT
>NW_021199680.1:0-1126 GCF_002162155.2 Triticum dicoccoides
CCGGCCGGGGTTTCCCATACGGCCCCGAACGATGTGAACAGGGTTCCCGAGATACCTAACGGGTATTCGGTACACCGTGCCACGTACCTACCGCATCACAGCCCACCCCTACGGTCAGCGCTGTCCACGGCCTCCAGTAGGCTACAAACACCAGAAACTACTTGCAACTCCTGGACAGAGAGCTAGGGTGAATAAGAAGTCGAGCGGGGTCATATTTCAGGGCCCAATGCATGGTAGTAGCTGTATCTTAAATCACGCATACAGATCTTAGTGCTTAAGGTCGGCTTCAATGAAACAACCCACCATGTACTCCTACATGGCCTCTCATCGATACCTTTACCAAATCGTGTTCACCACACCACTCTCATTACCGAGATAAACATTTCACTCTAGCCCATCACCCAGATGAACCAGACCTGACACGACTCTAAGCATAGCAGGCATAGCAAGGTAGGAACAACACATACATATGGCTCAGACAACTCCTACACATGCTAGTGGGTTTCATCTAGTTACTGTGGCAATGACAGGTCATGCAGAGGAAATGGGTTCAACTACCGTAGCACACAGCAGTTTGAAACGCGTTGTCTTAATGCAGTAAAAGAGAGCAGGAGAGAGAACATGGGATTGTATCGATATGATCAAATGGTTGGTTGCTTGCCTGATGGTTCGATGCACTGATATGGTTCTTCGTTAGGGTAATCACGGTACTCCTCGGGGACAGAACCTGTCGCAAAGGGCATCGATACACAAGCATCACCAAACAATGTGCAACAATATGATGCATGCATGAAACATGGCAATATGAGTGTATTGGGCTAATGCAACTAAAGCCAGAAGGGTTTGAACAAATTTGAATCAAAGATTCAAATTCCAAATTCAAATATGGCCTTTTAAAGTGCTTTTCCTTGTTCTGCTTAAAACATCAATTTAACTTGTTTGATCATGCATGAAAATAGTACAGATGGATAGATTGGATTTTTCTGATCATTTTTCATATATAATTTGTCCAATTTGGAGTTACAGAATAAAAGTTATGAATTTTTGAAGTTTAAATAATATTCTGGAATTTCCTGATTTAAATTAAATCCAGAAAATCAATTACTGCGTCAGCCTGACGTCAGTG
>NW_021199681.1:0-823 GCF_002162155.2 Triticum dicoccoides
GGCCTAATAGTCCAGGGGAGCGGGAGATTGGGCCGGCATGTGGGATGGCCGACTGGGCCGGCGGGGTCGAGGCCCAGTGGGGAAAAGGGGGGATGGGGTCAGGGGCTTCTCTCTCTCTCCCACCTTCTCTTTTCTTTTAGTTTTTTTTTAACTTTCTGTTTTAGCTAATTTTAGGCCATTTAGACATTTTGCAAAAATGTTGGTTCACCACCAATATTACCAAAAGAATACTTCCCACATAATGAACATTTTAGTTCTCAGGTGTGACAAAAAAATGAATTTTTTACTTTAAATTGGGTTTGAATTTGAATTGTGATTTGGACCAAGTGAAGGTTAGCAACAGTAACATGATGACATGGCACCATTAACAGGGGATTACTGTAGCATGACACTGGGGGTGTTACAAATCTCCTCCACTACAAGAAATCTCGTCCCGAGATTTAAGTGGGGAAGTAAAGAGTAACTTCGGGATAACTAATCCTTATAGGGTTAAGTATCTGGTGAACAACTCAGGGAATGAGGCAGAAGTATCCCTCGAGTTGAAACTTATTAAAACATCGAGAGCAAAGTATGAAGGTACAATAGGGAGTTTCAAACGAATGGACAAACGATTGATACCTGAACAGAGTGTGAGAAAGGGGTTCAGAGCATCGGGAATAGATCATCTCTCGAAAGGCGGCTCGTGACATGATACGAAGCCAAATGCAAGAATATTTCAGAATCAAAGATATACAGGAGAGTCAGGTTCCGAACTTATGGAACTGTGGGTTATGGGCCCACCATGTGGGTTAATAGAAGAAAGGGGGCCGATAGCAAGGCATGT
>NW_021199682.1:0-1570 GCF_002162155.2 Triticum dicoccoides
CACTCGCATTTTTAGCCGATTCTGGCCTGTTTTGTGGACTATTAATCACTGTTTTGGGATCCGGAGTGATGTCCACGATTGAAAACCCCAGGGTGCGTTTATGTCTCGGTCATCAACACACAATTTTGGCTGATTCTGGCCCATTTCGTGGATTATTACTCACTGTTTTCGGGTCCCAAAGTGATTTCCACGACATACGAACCCTGCGGCGCTTTTACGTGTCGGTCATCAGCACTCACATTTTTGGCTGATTCTGGTCCGTTTCGTGCACTATTACTCACCGTTTTGGGGCCCCAGAGTGATTTCCATGATTGACGATTCTCGGGGTGCATTTACGTGTCCGTCGTCAACACTCACAGTTTTGTCCAATTTTGACCCATTTTGTTGACTATTGCTCACCATTTTGGGGTCCCAAAGCGGTTTCCATAGTTATTGAACCCCAAGGTGCGCTTATGTGTCGGTCATCAACACTCGTATATTTGGCCAATTCTGGCTCATTTCCTGAACCATTACTCACTGTTTTGGTTTCCCAAAGCGACTTCCTCGATTGATGATCCACGGGTGTGTTTACGTGTGCGTCGTCAATACTCACAGTTTTGTCCAATTCCGGCCGTTTTCGTGGACTATTACTCACCATTTTGGGGCCCCGAAGTGATTTCCACTGTTTTTGAACCCCAGGGTGCCATTACGTTTTGGTCAACAACACTCGCAAGTTTGGTCGATTCTGGCCCGTTTCGTGGACTCTAACTGCCTGTTTGGCGTCCCAGTGTGATTTCCATGATTGACGAAGCCCAGGGTGCGATTACGTGTAGGTCATCAACACTCGCATTTTTAGCCGATTCTGGCCTGTTTTGTGGACTATTAATCACTGTTTTGGGATCCGGAGTGATGTCCAAGATTGAAAACCCCAGGGTGCGTTTATGTCTCGGTCATCAACACACAATTTTGGCTGATTCTGGCCCATTTCGTGGATTATTACTCACTGTTTTTGGGTCCCAAAGTGATTTCCACGACATACGAACCCTGGGGCGCTTTTACGTGTCGGTCATCAACACTCACATTTTTGGCTGATTCTGGTCCGTTTCGTGCACTATTACTCACCGTTTTGGGGCCCCAGAGTGATTTCCATGATTGACGATTCTCGGGGTGCATTTACGTGTCCGTCGTCAACACTCACAGTTTTGTCCAATTTTGACCCATTTTGTTGACTATTACTCACCATTTTGGGGTCCCAAAGCGGTTTCCATAGTTATTGAACCCCAAGGTGCGCTTATGTGTCGGTCATCAGCACTCGTAATTTTGGCCAATTCTGGCTCATTTCCTGAACCATTACTCACTGTTTTGGTTTCCCAAAGCGACTTCCTCGATTGATGATCCCCGGGTGTGTTTACGTGTGCGTCGTCAATACTCACAGTTTTGTCCAATTCCGGCCGTTTTCGTGGACTATTACTCACCATTTTGGGGCCCCGAAGTGATTTCCACTGTTTTTGAACCCCAGGGTGCCATTACGTTTTGGTCAACAACACTCGCAAGTTTGGTCGATTCTGGCCCGTTTCGTGGACTCTAACTG
>NW_021199683.1:0-1609 GCF_002162155.2 Triticum dicoccoides
GATTTGCATAGTTGTTGAACCCCAAGGTGCGCTTACGTGTCGGTCATCAACACTCGCAGTTTTGGCCGATTCTGGCCCGTTTCACGGACTTTTACTCACCGCTTTGGGGTCCCAAAAGTGATTTTCATGGTTGTTGAACCCCAATATGTGCTTATGTGTTGGTCGTCGAGACTCGCAGTTTGGGCCGATTCTAGCCCATTTCTTGGGCTGTTACTCAGTTTTGGGGTTCCGAAGTGATTTCCACGATTGACGAACCCCGGGTTGCGTTTATGTGTCGGTCATCAACACTCACAATTTTGGCCAATTCTGGTCCGTTCTGTGGACTATTACTTTTCGGGGTCCCGGAGCGATTTTCACAATTGACGATCCCAGGGTGCGTTTGCATGTCCGTCGTCAACACTCATAGTTTTGGCCTATTCTGACCCGTTTCGTGGACCATTACTAACCGTTTTGGGGTCCCGAAGCGATTTGCATAGTTGTTGAACCCCAAGGTGCGCTGACGTGTCGGTTATGAACACTCGCGGTTTTTGTCGATTCTAACCCGTTTCGTGCACTATTACTCACGGTTTTGGGGTCCCAAAGCGATTTCCATGGTAGTTGAACCCCAAGCTGCGCTTACATGTCGGTCATCAACAACCGCTCTTTTGGTCGATTCTGGACCGTTTCAAGGACTATTGTTGAACCCCGGGGTGCGTTTACGTGTCGGTCATCGATACTCACGGTTTTTGTCATGTCTGACCCGTTTCGTGGACTATTACTCACCATTTTGGGGTCCCAAAGTGATTTCCATGGTTGTCGAACCCCAAGGTGTGCTTATGTATAGGTCATCAACACTCATAATTTTGGCTAATTCTGGTCCGTTTCGTGGACTATTACTCACGATTCTGGCCCGTTATGGGGCCCCGGAGCGATTTTCACGATTGACGATCCCCAGGGTGTGTTTGCATGTCCGGCGTCAATACTCATAGTTTTGGCGAATTCTGACCGTTTCGTGGACTATTACTCACTGTTTTTGGGTCACGGAGTGATTTGCATAGTTGTTGAATCCCAAGGCAGTTTTGGCCGATTCTAGCCCGTTTCGTGGACTATTACTCACCATTTTGGGGTCCCGAAGCGATTTGCACGATTGGTGAAATCCGATGTCCGTTTACGTGTTGGTCATCAACACTCATAATTGTTGCCGATTCTGGTCCGTTTCATGGACTATTACTCACCGTTTTCGGCTCCCAGAGCGATTTCCATGATTGACAATCCCCGGGATGCGTTTACGCGTTTGTCGTCAACACTCACAGTTTTGCCTATTCTGACACGTTTTGTAGACTATTACTTACCGTTTTGGGGGCCCAAAGTGATTTGCATAGTTGTTGAACCCCAAGGTGCGCTTACGTGTCGGTCATCAACACTCGCAGTTTTGGCCGATTCTGGCCCGTTTCACGGACTTTTACTCACCGCTTTGGGGTCCCAAAAGTGATTTTCATGGTTGTTGAACCCCAATATGTGCTTATGTGTTGGTCGTCGAGACTCGCAGTTTGGGCCGATTCTAGCCCATTTCTTGGGCTGTTACTCAGTTTTGGGGTTCCGAAGTGATTTCCACGATTGACGAACCCCG
>NW_021199684.1:0-1503 GCF_002162155.2 Triticum dicoccoides
TCTGCCGAAGAAGCTCAAGAGGATCCCAACGTCGTTCTCGGTACGCTTCTTGTCAATTGCCACCCGGCATCTGTTCTTTTCGATACAGGAGCCTCTCATTCTTTTATATCTGAAAACTATGCTCGCTTGCATAACGTCGCATTCGGTGATATGCCAACCTCTATGGTAATTCAAACTCCGGGATCCAAATGGCAAACTTCTAGAGTAAGCCATGGAAATGAAATCCAAGTCGACAGACTTGTTTTCCTCGCGTCTTTGATAGCCCTTAAATCTTCAGATATTGATATCATTTTGGGTATGGACTGGATGTCAGCTCATCAAGCCAAAATTGATTGCTTCTCTAGGACTGTTCAACTCACCCATCCTTCGGGGAAGATAGTCAATGTCTTGACCCGAATAGCCAAGCGACAATTATATTCTCTTAACGTCAGCCCTTTGCCAGACCTTGAGGACGTTCCGGTAGTCCGTGACTTCCCGGATGTCTTTCCAGAGGAATTGCCAGGTGTTCCACCTGACAGGGATGTTGAGTTCGTAATAGACCTCATTCCAGGAACCGTTCCGATTGCTAGAAGACCTTATAAAATGGCACCCCTAGAACTAGCCGAGCTTAAGAAACAACTCGATGAGTCCTTGAAAAAGGGTTTCATTCGACCTAGCTCATCTCCGTGGGCTTGCCCCGTCCTATTCGTCAAGAAGAAGGATGGTACGGACCGGATGGTTGTAGATTACCGACCTGTCAATTTGGTCACAATCAAGAACAAATATCCGCTTCCCAGGATCAACGACCTGTATGATCAGCTCGCTGGATCCTCAGTCTTCTCCAAGATGGATTTGAGGTTGGGCTACCATCAAATCAAAATCAGAAACGGGGACATCCCTAAAACGGCCTTTGTTACTCGTTACGGCCAATACGAGTACACCGTCATGTCCTTCGGTTTAACCAACGCTCCAGCCACCTTTTCTCAGTTAATGAACTCAATCTTCATGGAGTATTTGGACAAATTCGTCGTAGTTTATCTCGATGATATACTCATCTACTCCAAGAATGAGGAGGAACATGCCGAACATCTACGGCTAGTGTTGCAGAAACTTCGAGAGCATCGCCTTTATGCCAAATTTTCTAAATGTGAATTCTGGTTGCCAGAAGTGACCTATCTGGGTCATGTAATATCTGGTAAAGGTATTGCTGTTAACCCTGAGCGAGTTCAAGCCGTCCTTAATTGGACTCCACCTGAATCGGTCAAGCAAGTTCGGAGCTTTCTGGGCTTAGCGAGC
Organism: Triticum dicoccoides; assembly: GCF_002162155.2. Lineage (NCBI taxonomy): Eukaryota > Viridiplantae > Streptophyta > Magnoliopsida > Poales > Poaceae > Triticum > Triticum dicoccoides. Next base: position 1,276 of record NW_021199684.1, read on the forward strand.
TATTGTCGTCGCTTTGTCGAGAACTTCTCCAAAGTTGCTAAACCGCTAACCGAACTCCTCAAGAAAGATAAGAAGTTCGAGTGGACTCCACAATGTGAGCACAACTTTCAGGAACTGAAAAGACGCCTGACTTCTGCTCCCGTACTGGTACCGCCAGACTTCTCCAAGGACTTTGTTATCTACTGCGACGCCTCGCGACAAGGACTAGGTTGCATTCTCATGCAAGAT
>NW_021199685.1:0-1548 GCF_002162155.2 Triticum dicoccoides
ACTTCCAACACATATCGTCAGCTCACCTTTAGCTAGTCTCCGTTTATTCCGTAGCCTTTTGTTTCGAGTTACTAACACTTAGCAACCGAACCGGTATCTAATACCCTGGTGCTACTAGGAGTACTAGCAAAGTACACATTAACACAATGTATATCCAATATACTTCTATCGACCTTGCCAGCCTTCTTATCTACCAAGTATCTAGGGTAATTCTGCTCTAGTGGTTGTTCCCCTTATTACAGAAGCACTTAGTCTCGGGTTTGGGTTTTACCTTGGGTTTCTTCACTAGAGCAGCAGCTGATTTGCCGTTTCATGAAGTATCCCTTCTTGCCCTTGCCCTTCTTGAAACTAGTGGTTTCACCAACCATCAACAATTGATGCTCCTTCTTGATTTCTACTTTCGCGGTGTCAAACATCGCGAATACCTCAAGGATCATCATACCTATCCCTGATATGTTATAGTTCATCACGAAGCTCTAACAGCTTGGTGGCAATGACTTTGGAGAACCATCACTGTCTTATCTGGAAGATCAACTCCCACTCGATTCAAATGATTGTTGTACTCAGACAATCTGAGCACAAGCTCAACAATTGAGCTTTTCTCCTTAGTTTGCACGTTAAGAAAGTCATCGGAGGTCTTATACCTCTTGACATGGGCACGAGCCTGAAATCCCAATTTCAGCCCTCAAAACATCTCATATGTTTCGCGATGTTTCAAAAACGTCTTTGGTGCCTCAACTCTAAACCGTTTAACTGAACTATCACGTAGTTATCAAAACGTGTATGTCAGATGTTCGCAACAACCACAGACAACGTTCAAGGTTTAGCACACTGAGCGGTGCATTAAGGACATAAGCCTTCTATGAAGCAATGAGGACAATCCTCAGTTTACGGACCTAGTCCGCATAATTGCTACTATCAACTTTCAACTAATTTTTCTCTAGGAACATATCTAAACAGTAGAACTATAGCGTGAGCTACGACATAATTTGCAAAAAACCTTTTGACTATGTTCAGGATAATTAAGTTCATCTTATGAACTCCCACTCAGATAGACATCCCTCTAGTCATCTAAGTGATTACATGATCCGAGTCAAACTAGGCCGTGTCCGATCATCACGTGAGATGGACTAGTCATCATCGGTGAACATCTTCATGTTGATCGTATCTTCTATACGACTCATGCTCGACCTTTCGGTCTCCGTGTTCCGAGGCCATGTCTGTACATGCTAGGCTCGTCAAGTTAACCCTAAGTGTTTCGCGTGTGTTCCGAGGCCATGTCTGTACATGCTAGGCTCGTCAACACCCGTTGTATTTGAACGTCTGAATAAAACACCCGATCATCACGTGATGTTTTGAAACAGCGAACTGTCGCAACGGTGCACAGTTAGGGGAGAACACTTCTTGAAATTGTTGTAAGGGATCATCTTATTTACTACCGTCGTTCTAAGCAAATAAGATGTATAAACATGATAAACATCACATGCAATCAAATAGTGACATGATATGGCCATCATCACTTTGCTCCTTTTGATCTCCATCTTCGGG
>NW_021199686.1:0-690 GCF_002162155.2 Triticum dicoccoides
TGTTGATGACCGACACGTAAACGCACCCAGGGTTCGTTAATCATGGAAATCACTCCGCGACCCCAAAACAATGAGTAATACTCCATGAAATGGGCCATAATCGGCCAAAACTGCCAATGTTGATGACCAACATATAAGTGCACCTTGGGGTTCAATAACTATGGAAATTGCTTCAGGACCTCAAAACAGTGAGTAATAATCCAAGAAACGGGCCAGAATCAGCCAAAAGTGCGAGTGTTGATGACCGACACGTAAACGCACCCCAGGGTTCGTTAATCGTGGAAATCACTCCGGGACCGAAAAACAGTGAGTAATAGTCCATGAAACGGGCAAGAATTGGCGAAGACTGCCATGTTGATGACCGACACGTAAACTCACCCCAGGGTTCGTTAATCATGGAAATCACTCCGGGACCGCAAAACTGTGAGTAGTAGTCCATGAAACAGGCCAGAATCGGCCAAAACTGCCTGTGTTGATGACCGACACGTAAACGCACCCAGGGTTCGTTAATCATGGAAATCACTCCGCGACCCCAAAACAATGAGTAATACTCCATGAAATGGGCCATAATCGGCCAAAACTGCCAATGTTGATGACCAACATATAAGTGCACCTTGGGGTTCAATAACTATGGAAATTGCTTCAGGACCTCAAAACAGTGAGTAATAATCCAAGAAACGGGCCAGAATC
>NW_021199687.1:0-951 GCF_002162155.2 Triticum dicoccoides
CCCCTCTTCCTCCATATATACAGCCCTTAGGGCATCGTTTAGACTTTGGGTTTTGTTTAGATTAAAAGTTCACCATAGCTGCAACTTCGCGTACTTCGTTTGTGTTCAACGACCAGACAAAGGCGTCACAGAACCCCACCTTGATCAATAAAGCTTTCATCTTATATTCGCAATATCCAGATTGCAATCTCAGTTTCTTGCTTGTTCTTCGTTTGCTCGCAGGAAACAGACCCTCGTGGTCAGGTTGATCGTGCTCCGGCGTGGTCAATAACCTCTCGGAGTTGGTTTAGCGATTGCTAAGGCGCGACGTCCTCGCACGTTCGTAGTCGGATCGTCAAAGTCGACTTCCACCAAAGCGAAATCCACCATCTCATCGAAAGACGGGACACCTTTGCCTCTATCATTATTCCATCTTGCTTGTAAAGCTGAACGTGAAGTGCAGGATCGACAAGCATTGGGGCGAACTAACTTTTCTGCAGGCCGACCTTCATCATGGACACCACGTGCATCTTCTACTTCAACTGCACCAGCACCTCCATCCGGTGCCGCCTCCAGCCGTGATACAAGAAAACAGGCACAACCACCATTATCTGCCAAGAGCGCACCTGCGGGGCCTGCACAACGTTCTTCTTCTTCCATGGCATCAACAGGGCACACAAGTGATATTATTTGTCGTCGTTGTAAGGGAGGAGGTCATTATGCGAGAGAATGCAAATCTCCGCGTGTGATGATTGCTACCGCGGATGGTGGATATGAGTCCGCTAGTGACTATGATGAGGAGACATTGGCTCTTATTACACGTGAAGAACATGGTGGAGATGATTCTGATCATGAGACGCAATACATGGCTCCTGAAGACGCTGACAGGTATGAATGTTTAGTTGCTCAACGTGTTTTGAGTGTGCAGATCACACAAGCTGAGCAAAATCAGAGGCACAATTTGTTCCATAC
>NW_021199688.1:0-1239 GCF_002162155.2 Triticum dicoccoides
GGGCTCCAAAAGCGTTTTGAGAGACATGGAGCATATGAGATGTTCGAAGAGCTGAAAATGGTTTTCCAAGCTCATGCCCGGGTCGAGAGATATGAAGTCTCCGACAAATTCTTCAGCTGTAAGATGGAGGAAAACAGTTCTGTCAGTGAGCACATACTCACTATGTCTGGGTTGCATAACCGCTTGACTCAGCTGGGAGTTAATCTCCCGGATGATGCGTTCATTGACAGAATCCTCCAGTCGCTTCCACCAAGCTACAAGAGCTTTGTGATGAACTTCAATATGCAGGGGATGGAAAAGACCATTCCTGAAGTATTTGCTATGCTGAAATCAGCAGAGGTAGAAGTCAGGAAGGAACATCAAGTGTTGATGGTCAATAAAACCACTAAGTTCAAGAAAGGCAAGGGTAAAAAGAACTTCAAGAAGGACGGCAAGGAGGTTGCCGCGCCCGGCAAGCAAGCTGCCGGGAAGAAGCCAAAGAATGGACCCAAGCCCGAGACTGAGTGCTTTTATTGCAAGGGAAGCGGTCACTGGAAGCAGAACTGCCCTAAGTACTTAGCGGATAAGAAGGCCGGCAAAACCAAAGGTATATGTGATATACATGTAATTGATGTGTACCTTACTAGTGCCCGTAGTGGCTCCTGGGTATTTGATACCGGTGCAGTTGCTCACATTTGTAACTCAAAGCAGGGGCTGCGGAATAAGCGGAAACTGGCAAAGGACGAGGTGACGATGCACGTCGGGAATGGTTCCAAGGTCAATGTGATCGCCGTCGGCACGCTACCTCTGCATCTCCCTTCGGGATTAGTTTTAAACCTTAATAATTGTTATTTAGTGCCGGCTTTGAGCATGAACATTGTATCGGGATCTCGTTTAATTCGAGATGGCTACTCTTTTAAATCTGAGAATAATGGTTGTTCCATTTTTATGAGAGATATGTTTTATGGTCATGCTCCTATGGTGAATGGTTTATTCTTTATGAATCTCGAACGTGATGCTACACATGTTCATAATGTGAGTACCAAAAGAAGTAAGGTTGATAATGATAGTCCCACATACTTGTGGCACTGCCGCCTTGGTCACATAGGTGTCAAACGCATGAAGAAGCTCCATGCTGATGGACTTTTAGAGTCTCTTGATTATGAATCATTTGACACGTGCGAACCATGCCTTATGGGTAAAATGACCAAGACTCCGTTCTCAGGAACAATGGAGCGAGCAACCGACTTATTGGAAATC
>NW_021199689.1:0-784 GCF_002162155.2 Triticum dicoccoides
AATGGCGAGTGTCTCAAAACTCTTCCTAGCTCAAACTGACAGGATGGGCACGAAATTTTTCGACCAATTTTTTTTTTTCGACTGCCCGGACCCAAAAACTGGAAACGGGTCAAAAAAAACTTCCTATAATGGCACCTGTCTCAAAACAATCAGAAACACCTAAAAATACGATAGCCAGAAATTTTTTCGAAAAATGCGTTTTCGAAAAATTTTGGGCCTAAACGGAGCGTGGCTACCCGACTCTTTTTTTTTTCCGAAACCTACTCCGGCAAGGAAACACGAATCGGAATCTAGATGGATCTCGAAAACAAACCTAATATGCAAGGAAATCGGATTGGTGGTGGATATATGGTGGTGGTATATGGCAGCGGTGGTGGTAGCGGTGGTAGTATATGGATATGGATCGGTGGTGGTATATGGACACGGATTGGTGGTGGTATATGGATACGGATTCGGTGCGGTGGTGGTAGATGGCAGGGGCGATGATGATGGTGCGGCGGCGGCGTGACAACTTATGACCAGAACTCGAAACTCTAAAAGACTAGACTCTAAGACCAGCAACTAGACACGACGATGCAACCGCAAATTCAACAAAGCAAAACCCTAAAAAGATTATGCAAAGGCTCAGATTGGTTCGGATATGATGAACTAACCCTAATTTTTTTTTGTGGCTTTTTCGTGGACTGTAGGTATGAAGAACAGACTCGATCTAAACTACGAAAAACTGTAAAATCTCACCGAGCAACCTGGAAATCTGATACCACTTGATAGAGGCAAAGGTGTC
>NW_021199690.1:0-978 GCF_002162155.2 Triticum dicoccoides
ACCGCGGTTGCAGCGGCAGTCGAAGTGGGCTCGGGGAGGCGTCGGAGGCGGCGAATCGACCGCGGCGATCTTCGGTGGCCGGCGACGGAAACGGCGATGGTGGCGGCGTTGCAGCGCGTCCGGGACCTCGTGGCTCGGTGGAGAGGAAGAGGGGGTCGAGGCGGAGCTTGCAGGCACAGCGAGGGGTCGAGGGGGAGACGGTGGCCGCGGCGTTACGGTGGCACGGCTGCGGCTGCGCTCGGCTCGAGAGGGAGAGGGAGCAGAAGAGGGGGGAAGAGTTCGGGAGAGAGTGAGAGGGCGGTCGGGGCTGCGTGGCGTCGTCCGGGGCGTTCCAGGGCGACGAGGAGGAAGCAGGAGGTGGCCAGGGGAAGCAGGAGGTGGAGGCGCGGCGGTGCGCGCGCGTCGGGCACGCGCCGTCCCCCTGTCGGGGAGGAAGACGACAGAGGAGGGGGGGCCAGGTGGGCTGGGCCGCCTGCTGGCTGGGCCGGCCTGCTGCGGCTGGGCTGCACAGGGGGGAGCCCCAGGTAAGCCCCTCCTTTCTTTTATTTTTGTTTTCTAATTTTTCTGACATTTGTTTTGATTTAATAAAATACTAAATCAATTTATTACCTTATGCCAATTTTTGCAGGAGCTAGATATATTATTCCAGAGCTCCTTTATAAATGGCATAATTTTTGGACCATATTTCATATATATAGAAATATATTTCCAATGCAAATATTTATCGAATTAATCCAAATGGCCAAAATAAATATCCATGAGCTCCTAAGAATATTGTTTTGATTTTTATCTCTGTCCAATATTTTCAGAGAGCAACATGAGCATTTTCTTGGACCCTTTTGGAGAAATTTTTATTTGGGTCATTTTCAAAAATGATTCTGAGGGTTCCACCAATCCTCATTTCAAATTTAAATGAAATTTAAATATGATGCACAAATGGCTAGCTAGTCTAAGTCATACCAGACTAGGGATGTGACA
>NW_021199691.1:0-1050 GCF_002162155.2 Triticum dicoccoides
GGTAAGTTTATCTAGTGTTTTGCTTAACACATGCATAAAGACCTAGACTTAGCTTTATTTCCTCCAATGCTTACCATAATGACCTAGACTTAGCTTCTTCTCCTCCAAAATGACTTAATAAGCTTACTGACCTCCAAAACCATCCATTTTACCTAAGTTAGCTCTAAAACGATCTGTACTTAGCTTACTTATGTCAAAAATTGCATAATTAGCTTAGTTAGCTCATAGACGATCCATTTTACCTAAGTTAGCTCTAAAATGACCCATTTTACCTAGGTTAGCTTATAAATGATCCAGTTCATCCAAGTTAGCTCAAAAATGACCCATTTTACCTAGATTAGCTCCTAAATGATCCATTTTACCTACGTTAGCTTTAAAATGACCCATTTCACCTAGGTTAACTCCAAAATGACCCATCTTACCTAGGTTATCTCATAAACGATCCATTTCAACTAATTTTGCTCATAAACGATCCATTTCACCAAGTTAGCTAAAAAACGATCCATTTCACCTAAATTAGCTCTTAAATGATCCATTTCACCTAAGTTAGCTCAAAAAGATCCATTTCAACTAAATTAGCTCATAAATGATCCATTTCACCTAAGTTAGCTCAAAAATGATCCATTTCAACTAAGTTAGCTCATAAATGATCCATTTCACCTAAGTTAGCTAAAAAACGATCCATTTCACCTTAGTTACCTCAAAAACGATCCATTTGACCTTAGTTAGCTCATAAACGACCCATTTCAACTAAGTTAGCTCATAAATGATCCATTTCACCTTAGCTAGCTCATAAATGACCCATTTCAACTTAGTTAGCTCATATATGATCCATTTCACGTAAGTTAGCTCATAAATGATATACTCTTCTTGTTCTAGTCTTCTTCTTGTTCTACTCTTCTTGTTCTAGTCTTCTTCTTGTTCTACTCTTCTTCTTGTTCTACTCTTCTTGTTCTAACTTTCTTATTTTTCATTTTGCAGATTTCATTCACTTGATGAAAGCTTGCATAGATGGAGTGCTCCTTATCCCTTTCTCTGTTTCTTTTGTAT
>NW_021199692.1:0-1724 GCF_002162155.2 Triticum dicoccoides
CGAGTGGGCCCAGAGATACCTCTCCGTTTACACGGAGTGACAAAATCCCAATCTCGATTCGTGCCAACCCAACAGACACTTTCAGAGATACCCGTAGTGTACCTTTATAGCCACCCAGTTACGTTGTGACGTTTGGCACACCCAAAGCACTCCTACGGTATCCGGGAGTTGCACAATCTCATGGTCTAAGGAAATGATACTTGACATTAGAAAAGCTTTAGCATACGAACTACATGATCTTGTGCTAGGCTTAGGATTGGGTCTTGTCCATCACATCATTCTCCTAATGATGTGATCCCGTTATCAACGACATCCAATGTCCATGGTCAGGAAACCGTAACCATCTATTGATTAACGAGCTAGTCAACTAGAGGCTTACTAGGGACATGGTGTTGTCTATGTATCCACACATGTATCTGAGTTTCCTATCAATACAATTCTAGCATGGATAATAAACGATTTCCTCTAGGAAATATAATAATAATCAATTTATTATTGCCTCTAGGGCATATTTCCAACAGAAACTTCCGTGTGCAGCCACAAGCCATTATGGGCTCTGGCATAGTTGACTAAGTTGTGCGAACTCTTACAGTGGTAGACTAGCAGATGTAGGGGATGTAGGTGTACCGGTCTACCCAATCGTAAGGTGCTAGCGCTTTTGAAAGACTATGTCTCGATCATCCGTCTTCTCAAACACCCTGCAGTGCGAGAAACCAAACAGAGGCGATCGAGTCTTGTGGGGAAAAGTGCGCAAACCACTGCAGAGTGTATAAACTAATCATGATTAGCCGTGTCCCCGGTTATGGACAACTTGAGTATCTAGTACTTGAATATCCTGTTGAATCTCATCGCGTTACTTTAAAGGAATATTGTTGGGTTTAATGATGTTACTTAATTGGGATTGAGAATGCTGTCAACCATTCTCAATGTTCAACAACCACCATGTTAGTTAAATAAAACTTATTCCTTTGCAGTAGGGAAAAATTGGCTTTTCGCAAAAACCTTATAACCATAGAGCTTTTACACCAGCCATATATGCATATAGTGATAGCCATTGTTCATCATTTTCTCTATGGTGTGAATTTGCCAGTACATTCAATGTACTGACCCATTTCGGGCTGCAACGTCTCATGTTGCAGGATTATCTTATGGCGAGTAAGTGATAAGTTAGGGTTACGATTTCTACACTCAACTTTGCCGTTGGTGTTGATGGGAATCCACAACCTTGTTGCTTCCGCTATATGGATTGAGGTAATAGTATTTACGTTACTTTATACATGTGATTTACCTCTGTTATAAATCCTTCGAGTACTGTGTGTGTCAGCATACCGATCCTGGGATGACACTTAAGCACAGAGACTTGACCCATTCGGGTCGGGTCGCTACAAGATGGTATCAGAGCACATGTTGACTGTAGGACGTGACCCTAGAAACTGGCAAGCCCATAGCAAAGATTTTTATCTACAACTTTCCCTTTCAAAAAGATCTTTTACCTCTCTTCTCTTCTGAGCTTATTCAAAAATTCCCTTTAGTGAGACCATACCCTTTTTCCCTTTTGACCACACAAAGATTCGACTGATGAGACCACTCCAAGATGTACAAGACATCGGACAACTAAGACCACTTCGGAATGAAGAGTATTTTTCGTACATCTGAATAATGGAAACTACAATGGTTGAAGACCCAAGACAAGTAGAATTTGAAGGCTCTGAAGAATTCCCAGA
>NW_021199693.1:0-1336 GCF_002162155.2 Triticum dicoccoides
TGACGCGATTCGTGGACTATTACTCATCATTTAGGGGTCCCGAAGCGATTCCATAGTGGTTGAACCGTAAGGTCCGTTTACGTGTCGGTCATCGACACTCACAGTTTTGGCCGATTCTGGCCCGTTTCATGGACTATTACTCACCGTTTTGGGGCCCCGAAGTGATTTCCATGGTTGTTTGACCCCAAGGTGCGCTTACGTGTCGATCATCAACAAGCGCACTTTGGGCCGATTTTGGCCCATTTCTTGCATTATTACTTAGTTTTGGGGTCCCGGAGTGATTTCCACGATTGACGAACTCCGTGGTGCGTTTACGTGTCGGTCATAAACACTCACAATTTTGGCCAATTCTCGTCCGTTTCGTGCATTATTACTCACCGTTTGGGCGTCCTAGAGCGATTTCCGCGATTGACAATCCCCGTAGTGCGTTTGCGTGTCTGTCGTCAACACTCACAGTTTTGGCCAATTATGACGCAATTCGTGGGCTATTACTCAATATTTAGGGGTCCCGAAGCAATTTCCATAGTTGTTGAACCCCAAGTTGCGTTTAGGTGTCGGTCATCAACACTCACTGTTTTGGGGCCCCTGTGTGATTTCCACGATAAACGAACCGCGGGGTGCGTTTACATGTCGGTCATCAATACTAGTAGTTTTGGCCAATTCTGGCCCGTTTCGTGGACAATTGCTCACTGATTTGGGGCCCCCGAATGATTTCCACGATTAACGAACCCCCGGGTGCGCTTACGTGTCGGTTATGAACAGTCAAAGTTTTGGCCAATTCTAACGCGTTTTGTGGACATTTAGTCACAGTTTTCTGGTCCTGAAGTGATTCCATAGTTGTTGATCCCCAAGGCGCACTTACGTGTTAGTCATCAACACTCACAGTTTTGCTTGATTCTGGCCTGTTTCATGGACTATTACTCACTGTTTTGGGGCCCCGGACTGATTTCCACGGTTAACGAACCGCAGGGTGCATTTACGTGTCGGTCATCAACACTCGCAGTTTTGCCGATTCTGGCCCGTTTCTTGGACTATTACTCTGTTTTTGTGTCCAAGTGTGATTTCCACGATTTACGAACCCCATGGCGCGTTTACGTGTCGGTCAATGACCCTCACAACTTTGGCCAATTTCTGGTCCGTTTCATGTACTATTACTCACCGTTTTGGCGTCCCAGAGCGATTTCCATGATTTACAATCCCCGGGGTGCGTTTGTGTCTGTATCGTCAACACTCACAGTTCTGGCCAATTCTGACGCGATTCGTGGACTATTACTCATCATTTAGAGGTCCCGAAGCGATTCCATAGTGGTTGAACCCTAAGGTCCGTTTACGTGTC
>NW_021199694.1:0-1492 GCF_002162155.2 Triticum dicoccoides
TTGTTCATGATAATTGTCTTTTATTCACGCTATAACTGTATTATCCGGAAATCGTAATACACGTGTGAATACATAGACCACAATATGTCCCTAGTGAGCCTCTAGTTGACTAGCTCGTTGTGATCAACAGATAGTCATGGTTTCCTGGCTATGGACATTGGATGTCGTTGATAACGGGATCACATCATTAGGAGAATGATGTGATGGACAAGACCCAATCCTAAGCATAGCACAAAGATCGTGTAGTTCGTTTGCTAGAGCTTTGCCAATGTCAAGTATCTCTTCCTTTGACCATGAGATCGTGTAACTCCTGGATACCGTAGGAGTGCTTTGGGTGTATCAAACGTCACAACGTAACTGGGTGACTATAAAGATGCACTACAGGTATCTCCGAAAGTATCTATTGTTTTATGCGGATCGAGACTGGGATTTGTCACTCCGTGTGAACGGAGAGGTATCTCTGGGCCCACTCGGCAGGACATCATCATATGCGCAATGTGACCAAGGAGTTGATCACGGGATGATGTGTTACGGAACGAGTAAAGTGACTTGCCGGTAACGAGATTGAACAAGGTATCGGTATACCGACGATCAAATCTCGGGCAAGTAAAATACCGCTAGACAAAGGGAATTGTATACGGGATCGATTGAGTCCTTGACATCGTGGTTCATCCGATGAGATCATCGTGGAACATGTGGGAGCCATCATGGGTATCCAGATCCCGCTGTTGGTTATTGACCGGAGAACGTCTCGGTCATGTCTGCATGTCTCCCGAACCCGTAGGGTCTACACACTTAAGGTTCGATGACGCTAGGGTTATAAAGGAAGCTTGTATGTGGTTACCGAATGTTGTTCGGAGTCCCGGATGAGATCCCGGACGTCACGAGGAGTTCCGGAGGTAAAGATTTATATATAGGAAGTTCTGTTTCGGCCATCGGGACAAGTTTCGGGGTCATCGGTATTGTACCGGGACCACCGGAAGGGTCCCGGGGGCCCACCGGGTGGGGCCACCTGCCCCGGGGGGCCACATGGGCTGTAGGGGGTGCGCCTTGGCCTACATGGGCCAAGGGCACCAGCCCCTAGAGGCCCATGCGCCAAGATAAAGGAAAAAGGGGAGAGTCCTAAAGGGGGAAGGCACCTCCGAGGTGCCTTGGGGAGGATGGACTCCTCCCCCCCTCCTTAGCCGCACCCCTTTCTTGGAGTAGGGGGCAAGGCTGCGCCTCCCCCTTCTCCCCTGCCCCTATATATAGTGGAGGGGAGGGAGGGCATCCATACCTGAGCCTTTGGCGCCTCCCTCCCTCCCGTGACACCTCCTCCTCTCCCGTAGGTGCTTGGCGAAGCCCTGCAGGATTGCCACGCTCCTCCATCACCACCACGCCGTTGTGCTGCTGTTGGATGGAGTCTTCCTCAACCTCTCCCTCTCTCCTTGCTGGATCAAGGCGTGGGAGACGTCACCGGGCTGTACGTGTGTTGAACGCGGAGGTGCCGTCC
>NW_021199695.1:0-1841 GCF_002162155.2 Triticum dicoccoides
GTGAGTAATTCCATCATAGGCTTTCTGGACGGTGATGGGTTGGATGAGATTTATCATGTAATCGAGTTAGTTTTGTTAGGGTTTGATCCCTAGTATCCACTATGTTCTGAGATTGATGTTGCTATGACTTTGCTATGCTTAATGCTTGTCAGTAGGTCCCGAGTGCCATGATTTCAGATCTGAACATATTATGTTTTCATGAATATAAGTGAGTTCTTGATCCTATCTTGCAAGTCTATAGTCACCTACTATGTGTTATGATCCGGCAACCCCGAAGTGACAATAATCGGGACCACTCCCGGTGATGACCATAGTTTGAGGAGTTCATGTATTCACTATGTGTTAATGCTTCGGTCCGGTACTCTATTAAAAGGAGGCCTTAATATCCCTTAGTTTCCGCTAGGACCCCGCTGCCACGGGAGGGTAGGACAAAAGATGTCATGCAAGTTCTTTTCCATAAGCATGTATGACTATATTCGGAATATATGCCTACATTACATTGATGAATTGAAGCTAGTTCTGTGTCACCCTATGTTATGACTGTTACATGATGAACCGCATCCGACATAATTATCCATCACCGATCCAATGCCTACGAGCTTTTCACATATTGCTCTTTGCTTAGTTACTTTACCGTTGCCACTGTTACAATCACTACAAAACTGCTACTGTTACTTTTGCCACTGCTACCGTTACTATCATACTACTTTGCTACTAAATACTTTGCTGCAGATTAAGTTATTCAGGTGTGGTTGAATTGACAACTCAACTGCTAATACTTGAGAATATTCCTTGGCTCCCCTTGTGTCGAATCAATAAATTTGGGTTGAATACTCTACCCTCGAAAACTGTTGCGATCCCCTATACTTGTGGGTTATCAACAGACTCCCTTCTTCATGGTCTATGGGGCTGAAGCCGTGCTGCCGAATGACTTGCTTCACAATGCACCCAGAGTAGAACTCTTCTCAGAAGATGAAGCAGAACAAACTCGACAAGATGTTGTTGATCTTCTGGAAGAAGAAAGAGAGATGGTTTTGATCCGGTCGAGCATTTATCAGCAAGACCTCCGTCGATTTCCATGCAAGAAACGTGAGAGGTCGAGCATTTCAGGAAGGAGACCTTGTGCTCCGAGTGGATCAGCAACGGCCTCACAAGCTTGCTCCTACTTGGGAAGGTCCCTTCATCATCACCAAGGTGCTCCATAACGGAGCATATCATCTTTACAATGTGGAACACAAGAAAGACGAGCCACGCGCTTCGAATGCGGAGCTGCTCCGCCATTTTTATACTTAAACATTCGGGAGATGTAATAAGAAGTACGTTTCAGTTTGTTTATCAAAGACGCAGCTTTACAGTCTCCTAAATGATTGTTGTTACATATGCATGTGTTCAAAAAAAAACCAGTGGGTGGCTTAGCCGCGAACCTGACTCGCCTAAGTTTCAAAAACAAATTCCGAGTGAAGAGCAATCCTCTCACTCGGAGGCTTAGCCGCGAACTTGATTCGCTTAAGTTTAATAAAATCCTACCGAGTGAAGAGCAATCCTCTCACTTGGGGGCTTAGCTGCAGTTCCATACTCGCCTAAGTTTGATAAAATCCTACCGAGTGAAGAGCAATGCTCTCACTCGGGGGCTTAGTTGCAGTTCCGTACTCGCCTAAGTTTAATAAAATCCTACTAAGTGAAGAGCAATCCTCTCACTCGGGGGCTTAGCTGCAGTTACGTACTCGCCTAAGTTTAATAAAATCCTACCGAGTGAAGAGCAATCCTCTCACTCGGGGGCTTAGCTGCAGTTCCGTACTCGTCTAAGTTTAATAAAATCCTATGAGTGAAGAGCAATCCTC
>NW_021199696.1:0-972 GCF_002162155.2 Triticum dicoccoides
GATGATGTGTTACGGAACGAGTAAAGAGACTTGCCGGTAACGAGATTGAACAAGGTATCGGTATACCGACGATCGAATCTCGGGCAAGTACCATACCGCTAGACAAAGGGAATTGTATACGGGATCGATTGAGTCCTTGACATCGTGGTTCATCCGATGAGATCATCGTGGAACATGTGGGAGCCAACATGGGTATCCAGATCCCGCTGTTGGTTATTGACCGGAGAACATCTCGGTCATGTCTGCATGTCTCCCGAACCCGTAGGGTCTACACACTTAAGGTTCGATGACGCTAGGGTTATAAAGGAAGTTTGTATGTGGTTACCGAATGTTGTTCGGAGTCCCGGATGAGATCCCGGACGTCACGAGGAGTTCCAGAATGGTCCGGAGGTAAAGATTTATATATAGGAAGTCCTGTTTCGGCCATCGGGACAAGTTTCGGGGTCATCGGTATTGTACCGGGACCACCGGAAGGGTCCCGGGGGCCCACCGGGTGGGGCCACCTGCCCCGGGGGCCACATGGGCTGTAGGGGGTGTGCCTTGGCCTACATGGGCCAAGGGCACCAGCCCCTAGAGGCCCATGCGCCAAGATATAGGAAAAAGGGAAGAGTCCTAAAGGGGGAAGGCACCTCCGAGGTGCCTTGGGGAGGATGGACTCCTCCCCCCCTCTTAGCCGCACCCCTTCCTTGGAGGAGGGGGCAAGGCTGCGCCTCCCCCCTCTCCCCTGCCCCTATATATAGTGGAGGGGAGGGAGGGCATCCATACCTGAGCCCTTGGCGCCTCCCTCCCTCCCGTGACACCTCCTCCTCTCCCGTAGGTGCTTGGCGAAGCCCTGCAGGATTGCCACGCTCCTCCATCACCACCACGCCGTTGTGCTGCTGCTGGATGGAGTCTTCCTCAACCTCTCCCTCTCTCCTTGCTGGATCAAGGCGTGGGAGACATCGTCGAGCTGTACGTGTGTTGAACGCGGAG
>NW_021199697.1:0-2429 GCF_002162155.2 Triticum dicoccoides
CCTGATTCAATCTTTCCTTTTCGAAACATGCATATGCATCGCATATCACATCCCGCATATCATGCCGTGTTTTGCATCATGTTGTTTGTGCATTGCACGTGTTTGATTGTGTCTCCCTTTGCTTGTGTTCTTGCTTTGGGTAGAGCCGGGAGACGAGTACGTGATCGAGGAACCTGTTGAGTACGCTTACGAGGATCAAGCTAACGTCAACTCGGAGAACTTTGCAGGCAAGATGACCATACCATCGAAATCACTTCTATCTTTGCTTGCTAGATGCTCGCTCTATTGCTATGCCTATGCTACGATACCTACCACTTGCTTATCATGCCTCCCATATTGCCATGGCAAACCTCTAACCCACCTTGTCCTAGCAAACTGTTGTTTGGCTATGTTACCGCTTTGCTCAGCCCCTCTCATAGCGTTGCTAGTTGCAGGTGAAGATTGGAGTTTGTTCCTTGTTGGAACATGTTATTGTTGGGATATCATTATTATATCTTGTCTACTTTAATTCATGTATACACTTGTGAAAGGATCGATATGGTTGACTAGAGGGGGGTGAATAGGCAACTAACAATTTTTAACTTTTCTTTACCAAATTAAGCTTTGCGTCAAAGTAGGTTATCTAGATGTGCAACTAGGTGAGCAACCTATATGATGCAATAAAACAAAACAAGCAAGCAAGCAAGAGAAGTAACACTAAAGAGCTTGCACAAATAAAGGTAAGAAATAACCAAGAGTGGATTCGGTGAAGACGAGGATGTGTTACCGAAGTTCCTTCCTTTTAAAGGGAAGTATGTCTCCGTTAGAGCGGTGTGGAGGCACAATGCTCCCCAAGAAGCCACTATGGCCACCATATTCTCCTCACGCCATCACACAATGCGAGATGCCGTGATTCCACTATTGGTGCCCTTGAAGGCGGCGACCGGAGCTTTACAAACAAGGTTGGGGCTAACTCAACAACTTAATCGGAGGCTCCCAACAATACCACGAAGCTTCACCACAATGGACAATGGCTCCGTGGTGACCTCAAACGTCTAGGGTGCTCAAACACCCAAGAGTACCAAGATCCGCTAGGGATAGGTGGGGGAATCGAAAATCTCTTGGTGGAAGTGTAGATCGGGGCCTTCTCAACCACTCCCGAGCAAATCAACAAGTTTGATTGGCTAGAGAGATAGAACGGGCGAAAATGGAGCTTGGAGCATTAATGGAGCTTGAGGGGGAAGAAGGGGACCCCCATTTATAGTGGGGGCAACAATCCAACCGTTGCCCCACTAAACAGCCCCGCAGAGGGCGGTAGTACTGCTTGGGTGGGAGGTACTACCTCTGAGCCAGCGGTACTACCGTTCCACCTAGCGGTACTGGTGCGCAAAGGAGAGAAGCAGGGACCTGGACCCAGAGTGGTACTACCGCGGTGGTAAGGGCGGTACTAGCGCTGAGAAGCGGTACTACCACCTCTACTGCTGCAACTAGTGCCGCAAAACCCGACACGAGAAAAAGAGCCCTCGAGTCGAGGCGGTAGGAACCTGGCAAGCCAGCGGTACTGCCGCTTGTGACCCCTCAGCGGTACTACCGCTGGGACCCAGACAAGACGCACAAGTAGAGAAAAGATCTCTCCATGAAGAGGAAGGGCTCAGAGGGTGAGAAGCGGATGTGTACGTGTTGATTCCACCCAAGCAATACCCCAGCGGACCCCCTCTTGATATTACGGTGCCCTCTACGCAACTAGTCCCCTGAAAGAGAAACGAAAGAGCTACACCGTCTTGAATGACACTCCGAGGGGAAGAAATCATCTCATGCCAAGAATGAATCTCTGAAATGCTCAAAGCACACGATTAGTCCGCAAACACGTTGTCATCAACCACCAAAACCACATCGAGAGAGATATGCCTCAACAATCTCCCCCTTTTTGGTGGATTGATGACAACTCGGGATTTGCACAAAGAAAAGATATAAAAGTAAGGATACTTAGAACTATAAAATATAGAGGGGCTCCCCCTGAATGTGTGCACCTAGTTAGTGGAGCCTTTGGAAAGTAAGACACGCACATTCGGATCAACACTCCCCCTATATTTTATAGTCCAACAATTCTAAGTACAGGATATATGAGAGTAGGGTATAAAACAGGACAAGCATGCAACTCATAAGATACTACAGTACTGAATAGACATAAGTAATAAAGTAGTGATAGGGAGCATATGTCTCACACCATATGTCTAGAACTTAGGTCTCACAGGCACCAAACCAAACCAAACAAAGACAATGAGAGAACACACGAGAAAACACAAGACACAAAGACACACTCGCAGCACGGCAACAACACAAATCCCTAAACTCTCTCCCCCTTTGGCATCGAGACACCAAAAGGGAAAAGGGCGATGCTATGACTCTAGGTGATAGCAAGCTGAGGATCTCGAACATCACATCTCAGC
>NW_021199698.1:0-893 GCF_002162155.2 Triticum dicoccoides
CCGGCGACCACCGGATCCGCCCCGGCGACCACCGGATCCGCCCCGGCCGGCCTCCTCCCGCGTCTCCGGCGGCCAAGTTCCGGCCAGCTACAGTGTTCCCCGGCGTTCCTCGATCCGCGTGCCGATCTGATCTGGATCTGGGCTAGGTTGACCTCTCCCCGAAACCCTAATCTCCCAGATTTTTATGCATTCTTTGACTGCTTGTATCTCCGCAACCGTAGCTCCGTTTTGGGCATATGATATATCAAAATCTTCGCCTCGACATGTACATCATTTCATTCCATTGCATCATTTGCATTTGAGTTCATCTTGATACCCAAAATGCTGTTAGAAGGAGGCTTCGTGAGTTAGATTGCAGATCCGTTAGTTCATCATGCACTTTTGTCATTTTTGCTATGTTTAATTCGTGCATGATATGCCAGTGCTCCTTTGGGATGAATTGTTAAGCATTTTGTCTTCTTTCCAGAGGTGCCACCCATGTATTTTTAGGATGTGTGTGTTGTCTTGTGCAAGCTTGCGAAGAGAGGTACCTGAGATTGCAGATTTCAGGGACTTAGTGATTTTCCCTAAGTCTGGGATATTTTAGTTCATGATGCTATATGTCCAGCTTGTTTCCTAGCGATCCGTGCCTCTTTTGAGGATGATCAGTAAGGGAGTTTTGATATTTAAGTTATGCTCTATCCATCCATGTCTTTGTTTGCATATGTGGAGTGCTCTAGGTTGACTCAATCGAGCTCAACTTTTGCTTCGTTGTTAATCTGGGCAGATCGTCAACTTGTTTGCGATTTTGCCGATGCTACCGTTAGTGTTCCATGCATGCTATGCCTTCGTTCTTGCCATGTGTAGCTAGCACTTTGTGCCTTCTTGCTGGTTATATGCTTTCCTTGCCATGA
>NW_021199699.1:0-1166 GCF_002162155.2 Triticum dicoccoides
GATTGACGAACCCCTGGGTGCGTTTACGTGTCAGTCATCAGCACTCACAATTTTGGCCGATTCTGGTCTGTTTCGTGCACTATTACTCACCGTTTTGGGGACCCAGAGCGATTTCCGCGATTGACGATCCCCAGGTTGAGTTTACGTGTCCGTCGTCAACACTCAAAGTTTTGGCCAATTCTGACCCATTTAGTGGACTATTACTCACCGTTTTGGTGTCCCGAAGTGATTTCCATAGTTGTTGAATCCCATGGTGCGCTTACGTGTCGGTCATCAACACTCGCAGTTTGGCTGATTCTGGGCTCTTTCATGGACTATTACTCACAGTTTTGGGGTCCCGAAGTGATTTCCATGGTTGTCGGACCCCATGGTGTGCTTATGTGTTGGTCGTCAAGACTCGCGGTCTGGGCCGATTCTAGCCCGTTTCGTGGACTATTACTCACTATCTTGTGGTCCCGGAGTGATTTCCACGATTAACGAACTTAACCCCGGGGTGCGTTTATGTGCCGGTCAGCACCACTCACAGTTTTTGTCGATTCTGCCCCGTTTCATGGCCTATTACTCACTGTTTTGAGGTCTCGGAGTGATTTCCATGATTAAGGAACACCAGGGTGCGTTTAAGTGTCGGTCATCAGCACTCACTATTTTGGCCGATTCTGGTCCGTTTCGTGTACTATTACTCACTGTCTTGGGGTCCCAGAGCGATTTCGACGATTGACGATCGCCGGGGTGCGTTTACGTGTCCGTCGTCAACACTCAAAGTTTTGACCAATTCTGACCCGTTTCGTGGACTATTACTCGTCGTTTTGGTGTACCGAAGCGATTTCCATAGTTGTTGAACCCCGAGGTGCGCTTACGTGTCGGTCATCAACACTCGCAGTTTTGGCCAATTCTGGCCTATTTCATGGCCTATTACTCACTGTTTTGGGGTCCTAAAGAGATTTCCATGGTTGTCGAACCCCAAGGTATGCTTACGTGTTGGTCGTCAAGAATCGCAGTCTGGGCCGATTTTGGCCCATTTCTTGGACTATTAATCAGTTTTGGGTTCCCGAAGTGATTTCCACGATTGACGAACCCCTGGGTGCGTTTACGTGTGGGTCCTTAGGACTCACAATTTTGCCGATTCTGGTCTGTTTCGTGCACTATTACTCACCGTTTTGGGGACC
>NW_021199700.1:0-553 GCF_002162155.2 Triticum dicoccoides
TTGCAACAAATCTCGTGAATGGCGACACCTGGAAACGGCAGGGGGGTTTCGGGACGACGTGGCACAACGAGGTGCTTTCGATCGGAAAGGATCCAACGTCCCGCGCGCGACCGACGCAAGACTCTGATGGTTGGCCGGACAAAATCATTTTCCTTCCTCTATTGTATTTCGATGTTTCACACCTCCCTCGATTGTGAAAAAAAACATCCATGTATAGGTAACATAGATAACGGGGTTACCTACAATCAAGCCATGTAATTAGCGATCCGCTACCCATATAATGGAATCAACCAATTTAATCATTTTTTGCTGCCATAGTGATTTAGACATCCTTATGCACCTTCGTTCCGTGCACCATCTTATCGTTTCCGAATCATCGGTCATTGTTCCCAAACAATTTGGGACGTGTTCCACTTATCAATGGGTCGTTCAAAAGAAGTATACCCTCGCTGTTCCTTGTTATTAGCCACCAACGATCCTCGACCCTCCTCCCGTCGACCCCAAAACTTGGCAACTATAATTGCCACCACCTTGCTAATTCCGCCCTGAACCA
>NW_021199701.1:0-811 GCF_002162155.2 Triticum dicoccoides
TACACGAGTCCACTACTCACCACTTCAATACACTACCGAGGATCCACCTCCGTCTTCCTACGGAAGAGCCATCCTCGGCACTCACACTTATCTTGAGGCTTTTAGCAGTTTCCATTTACTTGTCTATGAACTGTATAGGCAACCAAGTAGTCCTTTACCGCGGACGCGGCTATTCGAATAGATCATGATAACCCTGCAGGGGTGTACTTCTTCATACATGTTTCCACCACTTAGCGTCTGCACACGACATGTGCTCGGCAGACTTCAAGCGAAAGCCGACGTGGGTGTAGACCATGACCTACCTAAACACTTAAGCCTCTAGTCCAGGTTTATCGCCTATCCAGGTTCCATCCGCAGGGAGTCCGACCGAGGTTTCCCATACGGCCCCGAACGATGTGAACAAGGTTCCCGAGATACCTAACGGGTATTCGGTACACCGTGCCACGTACCTACCGCATCACAGCCCACCCCTACGGTCAGCGCTGTCCACGGCCTCTAGTAGGCTACAAACACCAGAAACTACTTGCAACTCCTGGACAGAGAGCTAGGGTGAATAAGAAGTCGAGCGGGGTCATATTTCAGGGCCCAATGCATGGTAGTAGCTGTATCTTAAATCACACATACAGATCTCAGTGCTTAAGGTCGGCTTCAATGAAACAACCCACCATGTACTCCTACATGGCCTCTCATCGATACCTTTACCAAATCGTGTTCACCACACCACTCTCATTACCGACATAATCATTTCACTCTAGCCCATCACCCAGATGAACCAGACCTGACACGACTCTAAGCATAGCAGGCATAGCAA
>NW_021199702.1:0-1547 GCF_002162155.2 Triticum dicoccoides
CAAAATCCGGGGCCTTGTGCGAAACTAAAAATTGAGGCCCTATCTTACTAAAATGAACTAATTAACAAGCAATTAGAATGTATATGATATAATGTCTTACCGGATGACACTGCTTCTGCCTTCTTTTCTAGCAAGCTTGAAGCTTGTCCATACCACCTTTATAAGATTTATTAATTTAATTATGTTCCCTTTCTTTTCTCTTGCGGGAACCTAACCTATGTTTCTCCATGATGATCAAATCTGTATTTTTGAAACAGAATATACAAAAAATGAATAAAAAAATTAAAGTGGTACGACAACAAATATTAACTTGGAGATTATGCATCAATGTTTGGCAATTAGACAAACCGTTTGTCTAACTCACCTAGGCTCGTGTCTTGTTCGGTTGTACTACTACACTGTGTTCTTTAACCAAGGAGGCAAGAACCGATCTCTAACAATCCCTTTAAATATTTAATTAGGATTTAAGAAATTAGGAATTAGGAGTAGAAACCGATCATCAAGACGAAGTTAATTAGGAGTAGGGGAGCCGCTAGCGGCGGGCTAACTATTCTGAAGTAGTGAAGCACCTGAAGGATGGAAGCTGTACGTTAAGCACTGGGATTTGGTTGCCGATCAATCTGACGAGGCGAGGATCGATCCGACGAGGCAACAAGTTGAAAATTTAGGAGAGGAAGGCAACAGCTGCAGCGACGTGAACTGTTTGCGGCTTGACGATCGATAAGATGAGGGCTGAGGGCATGAGGCGAAGCTGCGAAGGAGATGATCCCATTTCCTGTAGCTAGGGCGCCGCAACTGCTATTAAGGGTTTGCGATTTATCGAGTCCATGATGCCTTTTTTTCAGACGGAGGATCCTGTTACCATCTCGATTGAGGCATCGAGCAGCTTTCTTTTGTGATGAGGTACATCGATCGAGCACCGGGCGGAGCGCCTTCACCCAGCGGCCCATCGCCAGCTATGAACAGTTTAAAAATGTAAATACTAGGCGTACATACAAATTTTGGGGCGCCTAAAAATTATGGGCCCTGTGCGGGACGCATACTTTGCACATATATGGGCCTGGCCCTGCCCACAAGTAAGACTGGCGGCTTTTACCCAAGGGCGAGTCTGTGTAGTCCAGGAAGGCAGGACCCAAGAAGCACAATGACACCTTGATGGCAGGACCCAAGAGGTGGATTATAAGCATGGTAAAACATACTGGTCATATCCGGGGTTTCTCCTTGTGTGGTTCTCTTTGGGAAATACATTTTTTTGTTACACATTTCCAGGAGGTTTATAAGTTTCTGAAAGATAACCACCGAAGAAACCACTATCTGCGAGTTAACGAGTTTTAGTCTGCTAAGGACAACCCTAGTCCTATTCCAACAAAACTACGATGCTACAAACAGGTCTAAATCAGAAGAATATGTATATAAGGGTATAACTTACTGTATCATATTATCTAGTACAAATCTCATGATATTAGAATTTAGGAGTAAGTGACCAAAATAAAATCACTTACATTCACATGTCACAAAATAAGATCTCCTGAAGAGTCGGTGGGGAT
>NW_021199703.1:0-1108 GCF_002162155.2 Triticum dicoccoides
AGAGCAAGACGACAAGACAAAGATGGTGTTCAAATCAACGTTCATTTGAAGTGCAACCTGGATCGTGAAGATTGTACTAGTTTGCGTTTCCCCTTCACCTTACCCTACGCTTGAATCTCGAGACGAGATTCTTGTTTAGTGGGGGTGAGTTGTCACATCCCTAGCTGTTGGTAGTGCTCTAGGCTAGCTTCATGTGTGCATCATGTTTAAATTATTGAAACCTGAACTGAGGAATTTTGGAAGCCTCAAAAACTTAAATAAAAGAGGGGCAAAAACCCTAGAAATCTCATTCATTGCTCCAAAATGCTCTTCTTAAATGTTTGATAATTTTTGGTAAGGGTTCTGGTCCCAACCAAAATATTGAACATTTTTAAGGAATTATTTTTGGGACTTTGGATTTAATTCATTAGCTATTTGAATTTGAATTATATTCATATAATTAGAATCTAATTTCAAATACCCCTGAAATATTTTATAAGCTTTTGGAAAAGTCCATCTAGCAATATAAAATATTCAGAGGAGTTTTGGCATTGTTTGAATTATTTTAAATTCAAAACAGTGGCAAAATAAATTAAATAAAAAATAAACAGAACAGAAAAAATAAAATAAAACAGAGCAGAGGACTACCTGGCGCTCACCTCAGCCCACTTACCTGGCCCAGCTCCTCCAGCGCGGCCCAGCCGGCCCAGCCCATCTCCACTTCCTCCCCTGTCGTCTTCCTCCCTGCCAGGAGGACGGGCACGCGCCCGGCGCGTGCGGCCACGCGCCCCGGCCACCTCCTGCTTCCCGGCCACCTCCTGCTTCCCCCGGCCTCCCTAGCAACGCCACGACGAGGCCTCGTGTCCCCTCGCTCCTCTTCCTCCCCCGCTGCATCCCCTCTCTCCTCTGTTCCCTCTCTCTCGCCCGGACCGAACGGAGCCGCCGCCACTGACGAGCTCCCTCGCGGCCACCGCCACCCCCTCTCCTCCCCGACGCGCTCCCGAGCTCCGCCGGTCCTCCCTCATCCTCCTCGTCGTCTCACGCGACCAGAAGACCCCCTGGATGCCCAGCAGCGCCGTCGCCGACGCCATCTTCGTTTCCTGCACCGACGGCCGCCGTCGACCGATTC
>NW_021199704.1:0-1164 GCF_002162155.2 Triticum dicoccoides
CCTATAGTGTTCCCTTAGTATCAAGCATTGAACTGTTAGAATAAATGGTGTACTATGCTTAGCATGCTTGGGCCAAAGAATTTTCAAGTGGTAAGATCTATAAACCACTTGTCTATGCCCTGTTCAGGTGTTAGCTTTAATCAACGTCACGGTTCGATCCATGGTTACCAAAGACATGTTTTGCGCCATTGTACGATCTATAAGAGATAACCTCTACTCACTTCATTGCACTCCACTTGTTAAGAATTGAATAGGTCTCCACCTAGCAGTCACCAGGAACTGTTGTTTGATTTAGTGCCATCTTCTCTCATTCATAGTTACAGATTGTTTTTCGAACACGGGTTGACTAGTCAATCTCCTATCTTTTGAGGAATGGACGTCGGCGAAGTATGTTTTAAATTCCCCGATTTGGAGATGAGCATCACTGGCAATCCTCGTCCGATCCCACATGATGCGAGGTGCTCTGGTGCTACCAATATGATACTGGAGCTTGGCAAGAAGGCGGAGGAAAAAGGACAAAATGATAACTGATGCAAAGTTGCTAGCTGGGAACTAGTAGGCGTTGGGGCCAATATTCGTAAATAGTGAAATAAAGCCACTTAGCTATTTGTTGTTCTGATGTATGAATGTTATAATGATTTTTGATGTATGCGTTTGTATTGTACTGCATTGTGCACGTGCGTTCTAACCATGTGCCCAAACGAATTATTTTTACCATTATTTTATTGAGTTTTCCTTTTCTTCGGGAACTTGTTCAAATTTGATTTTGGGTGGAATTACACTTATGTGCATATGAGTGGGTTACATTTTCCCAAAATTCTAACACTTTTTGGAAGGTTGCTTATTAATGCTAATTTAGCAATTGCATTCCTGTTTATCTTGATAGGTTTTGCGAGTGGGGCATTTTGGAGCTTGAATTGCAAAATCAAAAACCATAGTTCAAAGTTTGAAAAAAATCATAGGTTTTTATACATATGTTCACATGGATGCATTCCACAACTGTATTATGTTTCACGATGAAATATGTTAACATGTGAGCTACACAAAAATGAATATTTTGTGAATTTTTTAATAATTACCAATGCATGTACTGTTCACCATTATCAGACTTATGAATTTTTTTGTAGTGCACTAGAAGTGTGGCAAATTTTGGAAAGTTATTTT
>NW_021199705.1:0-1255 GCF_002162155.2 Triticum dicoccoides
CCAGGAGTTGCAAGTAGTTTCTGGTGTTTGTAGCCTACTGGAGGCCGTGGACAGCGCTGACCGTAGGGGTGGGCTGTGATGCGGTAGGTACGTGGCACGGTGTACCGAATACCCGTTAGGTATCTCGGGAACCCTGTTCACATCGTTCGGGGCCGTATGGGAAACCTCGGCCGGACTCCCTGCGGATGGAACCTGGATAGGCGATAAACCTGGACTGGAGGCTTAGGTGATTAGGTAGGTCGTGGCCGACACCCACGTTGGGCTTCCGCTTGAAGGTTGCCGAGTACATGTCGTGTAAACGACGGTAAGTGGTGAGAGCGTGTATGAAGAAGTACACCCCTGCAGGGTTAACATGATCTATTCGAATAGCCGCGTCCGCGATAAAGGACTACTTGGTTGCCTATACAGTTCATAGACAAGTAAATGGAAACTGTTAAAAGCCTCAAGATAAGTGTGAGTGCCGAGGATGGCTCTTCCGTAGGAAGACGGAGGTGGATCCTCGGTAGTGTATTGAAGTGGTGAGTAGTGGACTCGTGTGCGCAAAACCATTTCAAGTTGGAGTATCGTAGGATAGTCTAGCCAAGAGTCAAAGCTGGCTTGCTGCAATAACTCCACCAACCCTTCTTGATAATATGCATGTATGTAGGATCTGATGTAAGTCTTGCTGAGTACCTTTGTACTCATGTTGCTATAATCTACATTTTACAGAAGACGCTGCAACCTCTTCTGATGGGTTCTATGTAGACATTGACATCAACGAGTAGGCTAAAGACCCAGGTGGTGACCCTGAGCTTGTGAAGGACCACGTATTATAGTTAGGCTTTCCAAGCCTCTTTTATTTTACTAGTTGTCTGTACTCAGACAAGTTACTTCCGCTGCCGGTTTGTATGACTGTATGACTTGTATGTTGGGTCGTGAGACCCGTACCTTTGTGTATGTTATGTATGGCTCCCTGAGCCTTAAATAAAGTACTTGAGTCGTAGAGTCATGTTGTGATGCTTCGTTGTATTTGCACATATCGAGCATATTGTGTGTATGATTGAAATGCTTGGTATGTGTGGGATCTGACTATCTAGTTGTTTATCTTTAGTAGCCTCTCTTACCGGGAAATGTCTCCTAGTGTTACCGCTGAGCCATGGTAGCTTGCTACTGCTCCGGAACACTTAGGCTGGCCGGCATGTGTCCTTCTTCGTTCCTGTGTCTGTCCCTTCGGGGAAATGTCACGCTTTGAGTACCGGAGTCCTGTTAGCCCGCT
>NW_021199706.1:0-633 GCF_002162155.2 Triticum dicoccoides
GGTTCCCGAAGTGATTTCCACGATTGACGAACCCCTGGGTGCGTTTACGTGTCGGTCATCAGCACTCACAATTTTGGCTGATTCTGGTCTGTTTCGTGCACTATTACTCACCGTTTTGGGGACCCAGAGCGATTTCCACGATTGACGATCCCCAGGTTGAGTTTACGTATCCGTCGTCAACACTCAAAGTTTTGGCCAATTCTGACCCGTTTAGTGGACTATTACTCACCGTTTTGGTGTCCCGAAGTGATTTCCATAGTTGTTGAATCCCAAGGTGCGCTTACGTGTCGGTCATCAACACTCCCAGTTTTGGCCGATTTTGGGCTCTTTCATGGACTATTACTCACTGTTTTGGGGTCCCGAAGTGATTTCCATGGTTGTCGGACCCCATGGTGTGCTTATGTGTTGGTCGTCAAGACTCGCAGTCTGGGCCGATTCTAGCCCGTTTCGTGGACTATTACTCACTGTCTTGTGGTCCCGGAGTGATTTCCACGATTAACGAACTTAAGCCCGGGGTGCGTTTATGTGCCGGTCAGCAACACTCACAGTTTTTGTCGATTCTGCCCCGTTTCATGGCCTATTACTCACTGTTTTGAGGTCTCGGAGTGATTTCCACGATTAAGGAACCCCAGG
>NW_021199707.1:0-1780 GCF_002162155.2 Triticum dicoccoides
TGCCATATGCATGTTTGGATCCAGTGGCATAGGGATGTCCGGCACCGTTACGGCGGTCTTGCCATGGGGCCGACTTGGCGCCGGCACGACTGGCGGTGTTGTCTTTGGGGTGGTGTCCCCCGCCCCCAAACGAATCTGGCTCTTCGGCCAAAGCAGGGGCCAGCTCAGGCAGGCGCTGAGGGTCATCACGTCTTCATCGTCGGCCCCGACGGGTCGAATCGGAGGTAACAAGTCGTCGCAGCCTGGCAGCACCCGAACCAGTTGAACCCTAAACAAGTTGGGTGGCATCTGGGTACCGTGGAACAAGGGGTTGCCCGGTTGAACGATTTTGCCCTTGGCGACATCGACCAACTCATTGTTCACGAAGTGGAGGAGAGTGCACGGAACGTCGGCGGCGCCCTGCGAAAATATGTAGGGCGTTAGGGATGCCCAGTCAAAGGCAAGGAGATGAAGTCCTCGGCCGAGAGAGGCTTAATTAGTTACCGTGATGATGGCGTCGAGCTCAGCTAATGTCGAGGCACCGCCAACGGCGGGCGTGCAGTTGACGGAGGGGCCGCTTGCTGAAGAGGTGCCGGCCGGCGTACACCCGGGTGCATTAAGCTCCCGTGCCGGCGTCGGAGACACCAATGCCGCCTCCGCCGGAGGCACCAATGCCCCGCCATCGCATTATGCGAGTTGCTGGCTGTGAAGCTAGGAATCGGGGGCGGCCCCTGTTGGCCGCCCGCAATCCACGCACTCAACCCCGAGATCAAGGTAGGCACAAGGGCGGTGATCGTCGCTCCGAGTCGTTGTTCCACTTGCTCTTGGACAATCTCCGGAATCCGTGCCACCTGTGCCTTGAGTTCTTGAACCTCTCGCGCCTGGCTTTCCGAGCTGGTCTTTTTCTCCTTCCGCACACCAGCGGTATAGTATGACCCCCATTTTGTCGACAAGCCTTTGCCGGCCACACGACCAGCTGACGTCGGCTTACTGAGCTTATCCTTGTTCTTCATTACATTCAACCCCCTATTTAGAGTGGTGTCCCAAGGGTTGCTCTTAGTCGACTCCGCGCTACCGCTTTCAGTCGCCTGCGGAAGGAATGTGAACCATTTAGAAATTTGGCTTCATTAATTAGAATGCAACCATATGGAGCTAATTACGCGGGGGTGTATTCCTTACCAGAACAAGCTCAAGCGCCCTAGTCTTCGGATCCGTGGTAAGCTCCTTTGTTATCGGGTCCTCCTTGTACCGGGCCCTGACATAGTTCCTAGTCTGCTTATTACCGCTGTATTTCTCGAAGCGGGGCGGTAGGCCTTGCTCGGCACGGTCCGCGTCCTCCTTGTCCCATATAGGCTCCGCCACTCTGTAACCGCCGGGACCGAGTGTGTGTTCCCCTATGTTCAGCTCCTGCATTTGTTTCCCCCACTCACTTGATTGGGAGCTTGCGGTGCTCGAGCAATTGATCTTGAAGTCGTTGTAGTCATCTTCGGTGATCGAAGGATTTTTCTCCTTGATCTTCTGATAACTCTCACCTTTCTCGATCATTCTCTTCACATTGCTTTTCCAAGTAGACAGGGCCTTGCTCATCTTCGTGAGGGCAGCATTGTTCACTTTATTCCCTTTGAGGCTTGTGTTTTCAAATTCAGCGGGGAACTTGTATCGTTCGTGCAGCTTCGTGAAGAGGAGGTTGCGCAAATTCCCTCGGTCAGGATGCCTCAGGTTCTCGGTGTTGATCGAGACGGTGCTCCGGACAATGCACCCGAGCTGAAGCGAGTACCCCTTGACTATTCGTTCGGGCGCC
>NW_021199708.1:0-956 GCF_002162155.2 Triticum dicoccoides
CGTCGAGGGCGACTTCATTTCAAGAAGGGGAGGATGATGAGGACATCAATACAATTGTTACACCCACAGCCCCTGCTGCTATACATACTGGACCAATTACTAGAGCTCGTGCACGCCAACTAAATTACCAGGTACTTTCGTTTCTTGGTAATGATTCTAATGTTCATGAGAATATGATGCTGCCTAAATTGGATACATTTGTTTTGCTTACAAATGAAGGGCCTAGCTTGGAGAAGGATGAACATTGGAGCAAGAACAAGCATGGAGATGATGGCATGCGCAAGGGGAACAAGAACGGAGTTACAAGTGATGATTTCAGGACTTTGAAGCCACCATAATGGGTGCATGAAGCCTTGGACGAAATATACAAGAAGCCACTTCATAAATTTTGTCCCGAGGCTATTTTAGGTGCTGCGTCACCTTATTATTTGGCCAGGCCCATGTAATTTCGAAATACATAAGTATAGGCTATTTTTAGAGTCCGTATGTGCGGGGAAACAAGAGATAGGGTTGATTTCGGACCCCTCCACCAAGGGCCACGAAATTCCCCCCCTCTTCCTCCATATATACAGCCCTTAGGGCATCGTTTAGACTTTGGGTTTTGTTTAGATTAAAAGTTCGCCATAGCTGCAACTTCGCGTACTTCATTTGTGTTCAACGACCAGACAAAGGCGTCACAGAACCCCACCTTGATCAATAAAGCTTTCATCTTATATTCGCAATATCCAGATTGCAATCTTAGTTTCTTGCTTGTTCTTCGTTTGCTCGCAGGAAACAGACCCTCGTGGTCAGGTTGATCGTGCTCCGGCGTGGTCAATAACCTCTCGGAGTTGGTTTAGCGATTGCTAAGGCGCGACGTCCTCGCACGTTCGTAGTCGGATCGTCAAAGTCGACTTCCACCAAAGCGATATCCATCATCTCATCGAAAGACGGGACACCTTTGCCTCTATCAGTTG
>NW_021199709.1:0-842 GCF_002162155.2 Triticum dicoccoides
CCACACGTCAGTGACACAGGAACTAATCCCGGTCAAACCCAGCGCTGACTGGGGTTTGACCAGGGGTGGGGCCTACTGTCAGTGGCTGTAGGTGGTTTAGTTAGTTGGATTAGCTCCTAATGACGGAGCCACGTCAGCTCCCGCCGGAGTTTCGCCGGCGACGACCATGGCCGACGACGGAGATGCAACGTGTGCTCGCTACGGAGCACCATTCGACGCGTGGTTTGCTCCTACGGGTAGCTGAAGATGCGCCGCATCCAACTGGGCGAGCGGCAGCGGCTGTGGTGGCCGGAGCTCGCCGGAAACGAGCTCGCGGCGGCGCCGAAGTTCGGGCGCCGATCGATTCGACGCTATGGTGCGCTACGGGAGAAACTGGTGGGTGCTGCGGGCTCCTGAGGTTGCGGTGAGCACGACGGTGGGCTCGGGAGCGATCTCTGGTGGCTGTGGCCACGGCCACGCCATGGCCGGCGGCGAGAAGCTCTCGGCCGCGGTGGTAACGGCGGCTACGGAGGGAAATAGAGCACGGGGAGAGAGGGGTTCGGCAGAGGAGCTCACGGCGAGGTCGACGAGCAGCTCGGTGGGCTCGGGGAGGTGGCGGAGACGGCGAATCGACGAGCGGCATCCGGCGGCCGTGTGTGAAGAAGACGGCTCGATGACGGCGATGCAGGGCGTCCGAGGTCGCTTGACTCGTCGGAGAGGATGAGGGCGAGGTAGCCGAGCTACTGGGCACGCCGAGGGTCGAGGGGGAGGCTCTGGGTGCGGCAACGGCGAGCGGCGGCGATGAGCTCCGCTCGGGCTGCGCGAGAGAGAGAGCAGAGGAGGGGGAAGGGGTCGAGAGAGAG
>NW_021199710.1:0-1334 GCF_002162155.2 Triticum dicoccoides
CCACCATTATCAATACCTCATATATATTTGCAATATTCAGATTGCTTTATCATATTCTTGCTCGTTCTTCGATTGCTTGCAGGAATAGACCTTCGTGGTCAGGCTGACCGTGCTTCCGGCATCGTCAGTAACCTCAGGAGATTGGTTTAGCGATTGCTAAGGCGCAACGTCGTGCACGTTTGTAGTCGGATCGTCAAAGTCGTCTCCACCAAATCGATAGTTATCATCTCATCGAAAGATCGGGACCCTCGCCTCCATCAAGTGGTATCAGTTTTCAGGTTGCTCGGTGAGAATTTCCAGTTTTCCTAGATTAGATTTATTTTCTTACCTATTGTCCAAGAAAAAGCCACACACAAAAAAAGTTAGATCTGTTCATCCTTTATCCAAGCTAGTCTGAGCCTTTGCAATTTTCTATTCACTGCTTGCATAGTTGAATTATCGGTTGCATCGTCGTGTCAGTTGCTGGTCTTAGCGTCTAGTTCCTTTAGAGTTTCGAGTTCTGTTCACATTAGTCACGCCGCCGCTGCATCATTATTCCTTCCGCTGTCCACCATCCCATCTATTAATTTCCACCACGTGCTACGCACTGTTCATTGTCATAATCATAGTTGAGGTCATTCACATCTTCGCCTGATCCAATCTGCATCTTATCTAGTTTGTCTTGGAAAGAAAAAAAAAGATAGAAAAAAAAAGAGAAAAAAAGGAAAGAAAAAAAAAGAAAAAAAGAGAGAAAAAAAATTGGATCTATCTAGGATCAATCTCGTACCTGAATTCGGATTGGAATCTGTTTTGTGCACTGTTCAGTAAAACAGGTGTATCTTCCTCATACGAAGTCCGTTTTGGCTCCGTGAGTACTCAAATTGAAGATAGCGACGAGCCGCATCTAAATAGTTGCAGAAGCTAGTTCAATATTTGACACCTCAAAATCGGCTTCTAAATAGGTCTTTTTGCCCTTCGAAGTTCGTGAACACAGCTTGTTCCAATTTTTCAGGCCAGTTTTAGAATTCTTTGACTCCTCATATCAACTCGGAATTGAGTGATTCTTTTTGCATTGGAAAGCTTGAGTTAGTAGCATTCTTTGAAAGAATTTATCAGAAAATTGTCTCAAACTTTTCAAGAGGAAAGTTGGAGAGAGAGTTGTTGTATATCCTGCTTGGCAGTTGTTTTTCATCATTATCTTCACTGCCGTTGTGATCTTCACTTATATCTTGCTGTCAAGAGCTACTTAGTATCCTTCATTGATGCTAGTTGTGCTACGCCGTGACCTTATTAGTGTTCTAGGCTCGCGTCTCTAGTCCGGTCTAGCCTAGGACCAGCACAGTACCGTCGTTGAG
>NW_021199711.1:0-1016 GCF_002162155.2 Triticum dicoccoides
CACTCGAACTTTTTATCTTTCTTGAGAAGTTCCGTGAGGGGTTTGGCTACTTTGGAGAAGTTTTCAACAAAGCGGCGACAATAGCTGGCTAGACCAAGGAAACTCCTAACTTGTTTAACGGTCTCAGGTGGAGTCCAATCAAGAACGGCTTGAACTCTCTCGGGATTGACAGCAATGCCCTTACCAGAGATTACGTGGCCTAGGTAGGTCACTTCTGGCAACCAAAATTCACACTTGGAGAACTTGGCATAAAGGCGGTGTTCTCTGAGTTTTTCTAAAACAAGTCTAAGATGTTCGGCATGCTCTTCCTCGTTCTTCGAGTAAATAAGAATATCATCGAGGTAAACCACGACGAACTTATCTAAGTACTCCATGAAGATCGAGTTCATCAAGCGGGAGAATGTGGCTGGGGCGTTGGTTAGGCCAAAGGACATGACGGTGTACTCGTACTGACCATAACGAGTGACAAAAGCTGTCTTGGGAATGTCCCCGTTTCTGATTTTGATTTGGTGGTATCCTAATCTTAAATCCATCTTGGAGAAGACTGAGGATCCAGTGAGCTGATCATACAGGTCGTTGATCCTGGGAAGCGGATACTTGTTCTTTATCGTGACCAAATTAACGGGACGATAATCAACGACCATCCGGTCCGTACCGTCTTTCTTCTTAACAAAGAGGACGGGGCAAGCCCAAGGAGAAGAACTAGGACGGATGAAACCCTTTTGCAAGGACTCATCGAGTTGTTTCTTAAGCTCGGCTAGTTCTAAGGGTGCCATCTTGTAAGGTCTCCGGGAGATTGGAGCTGTTCCTGGGATAAGATCTATGACGAACTCTACATCTCTGTCAGGTGGAACACCTGGCAGTTCCTCTGGAAAGACATCCGGAAAGTCACGGACTACCGGGATATCTTCAAGGTCTGGAAGAGGGCTGGCATTAAGAGAATAGAGCTGACGCTTTGCAACTCTAGTGGAGACGGTGACTATCTTGCCAGATGGGTGTGTAAGTTGAACAGATCT
>NW_021199712.1:0-2914 GCF_002162155.2 Triticum dicoccoides
GGAGAGTACCTGAAATGGTTCGACTCGGTCAGCTGGCCGAACTGCTATTCCACATATCGTCTTTCTGTATACCTGACTCATGGACTTTTGCGGTGCTTTAAGGCGTACTACCTCCGTCCTAGTTTATTGATCCCCATGATAATCTGTGCCAAATTTTGACTACAAATTTAATTAACCAAATATTCATGCATGTCATCAAAAACTATATCATTGAAAACTATGTTCAAATACGAATCCAAAGATAAAAGTTTTATTGACATTCACTAACATTTTGTCAGTTAAATCCTTGGTTAAAATTTAACACAAATTACAAAGGGGACTAATAAACCAGGGCGGAGGTAGTATCACTTAGCGAACACACTCCCGGGGTACCTGCTCTTGATCCTTTCTCCCTTTTTGTCTGATTCTGTCTCGATTGTTGACCGTGAACGTTTTTTCAGTCAGCTTATTTCGAAGGAGATGAAGTACTGGTGCTTTCGAAGAAGTGTTGCATGAAGGCTTCGTTCTTGTGCCGACCGATGTTTTGGGGTTCCGACCGATGTTTTGGGGTTCCATGTATTGCGCCCGTGCTTCGTTGGGAGGGCTGTCCTTTTCTTATGAGTGGGCCGGATATATTGCTTTTTTCGTTGTTCCTGTTGTTTGCCTTTTCTTGTTTTGTTGTGACCTGTCTGAGTTTTGGCCGTTAGCTGTGTCTGGTCTTATCCGGGTTCTGTTAGCTGTTTGTTCTGTGTTCTACCACGGTGTGTTCGCTGCCCATTGGGAGTCGTCTGTGGTCTTTGTTTGCAGCCGTCAGGGTCGTGTATAGAATTCCAGCAAAAAAAGGGTCGTCTATAGAATGTAAGTTTGGTTTTGTTGGGGAATCGCCGCTGGTTGGGATCCAAACCTCTGGAGGACGTGTGTTGTTTCTGTGGTTCGTTCTTTTCGGGTTATTTGCGATGCTAGGGAGAATTTGCCAGGCATATAGACTCTAATGGGAATCTCTGCAAATGTTAACTTGGAGCCGAGCCTGGTCTGTTTCCTTTCCAAGAGAAAAATAAAATGTTTGTCCATTGGCCATAACGGTAAATGTCCCAGGCAGGTAGTTTTGAACACCTGAATTAGCATTAAATTTGGAAATTCCCTATCCTCCTTAACTTAAATTGAAGATGGTATTGCTGCCTTTGAATTCGAAGAATATTGATGGCCAACTGCCTAATTCCATTTTCTCTATTATTAGTTCATCTATGTGCTGAAGTACTTTTTTGGTAAATCTATAATTCTAGTTGGTTTCATTATTTTTGACAAGCCAAATAGTTATGCATGCCAGCCACTAAAGAATTTATTTTACCTAATTTTGTAAACCTTATCATTCTACTTGTTTATACTTTGGATGGTACAAAAGGAATAAACTGTTTCCCAATGCGCGACTAAACTTTCATGCGGCCATCTGTTAAGCAGGCAGAAAAGTGGTCAGCTATCTCTCTGCTCTTCCGCACAGAACGTCCAATGGACTCAAAATAGGCCATTGTAAGCGATATTTCTGTATCTTTTATAAGCCTGGGTCGAAGCTTGGTTACAAAACATTGGTCCATTATTAATTAGATATGACTAGATAGTTATGTGTAGTTGCAACTCATATTTTGGCACCATATAGGTATGGTACATTATAAGGTGTCATAGCATAAAAATCATACAGTAGTTTAATTTGTAGGATACTAGTTTACGATACAAACGCCATAATGCATCACATTACAAAACAGTATCCTAATATCATCATATTTACTTAAATATAAAATTTCAATGCAGAGTTGTTGACAAGCTCTATTTTTATTATTTTTCTAGATCCATGTGCCATGATACTATGATAGAGCATGATACTGATATGACCTCTGTTTATTAGTTGTTGTTCCACATCGGCTTATTATCGATTGTACTGTAATATAGATCGATGAATCTCGCATTTTGCGAGGCGTCAGAATGTGACGCCACAAAAGTCCCATTATTAGATTTACGCAATCACATTACACTTGTTACTTGCTTCAAAGCCTTGGTGGTCAAGCGGACCGGCCGGTAGTTGGATCCAACATCCTCTTCATGAGCGTTCCAACAAAACTATATCAAGTCTGTACAGGAGGCAGACATAAGGCCCCCCGATAGAGGTCCACAAGACATGCATATAATATAGTTTATGAAATCATCAAGGCTGCCATAAAACCATGCATGTGGACTCTACTGGGCATATCTGTCGGTTGTGTGCTAGGAGCTGAGCCTAGTCTTTTTGCTGGCCTAAAGTAAAAATTCAATGTGTTGGGCATGCCCATAATGGTAAATATTCAAGGCAGGTGGTTTCGAACAGCTAAGTAAGAAATAAAATGGTAAATTTTCCTATAATCATTAAAATGAAATTAAAGATAATAGTATTACTCCGTTGAAATTCAAAGAATATTCACATACATTAAAGTACCTAATATCTCTTTCTCAATCTACAGTTCTTATATGTGCTGAAGTAATTTTTTGTAAATCTATAATTCTAGTTTTCTTCATTATTCTTGACAAGCTAAATACAGGTGCATGCCAACCACTGAGGAAGGAGTATCTAATTTTTAAACCTTATTGTTCAAATTGGTTATAATTGGGATGGTACAAAACGAATAATCCATGTTCTCAAAGCATGACTAAGTTTCGTGTGAGCATCTGTTAAGCCGGCAAAAAAGTGGTCAATGGTATCTCTTATGGCTCTCCCACATAGAACGTAATGGAATCAAAATAGGACTTTCTACGCGATGTTTATGTATTTTGTGTAATCCTACATTGATATTTGATTACAAGACATTAGTCCCAATATTAATAAGATATCATCATATATGTCTAGTTGCAACTATTATTTTGGTGCAATAAAGGTAAAGTACTTGATAAGTAGTCATAGGATAAAAAA
>NW_021199713.1:0-2291 GCF_002162155.2 Triticum dicoccoides
CCCTCTTTGTGTCATCGCATCAACTTGGCATGCTCTTCATTTCTTAACAGACGTTTCAACCGTGGTATTATAGGAGCATACCACATCACCTTCGCAGGAACCCTCTTCCTTGGGGGCTCGCCGTCAACATCACCAGGGTCATCTCGTCCGATCTTATACCGCAATGCACCGCATACCGGGCATGCGTTCAAATCCTCGTACGCATCGCGATAGAGGATGCAGTCATTAGGGCATGCATGTATCTTCTGCAGCTCCAATCCTAGTGGGCATACGACCTTCTTTGCTGCGTACGTACTTTCGGGCAATTCGTTATCCTTTGGAAGCTTCTTCTTGAATATTTTCAGTAGCTTCTCAAATCCTTTGTCAGGCACAACATTCTCTGCCTTCCACTTCAGCAATTCCAGTACGGTACTCAGCTTTCTGTTGCTATCTTCGCAATTGGGGTACAACCCTTTTTTGTGATCCTCTAACATGCGATCGAACTTCAACTTCTCCTTTTGACTTTCGCATTGTGTTCTTGCATCAACAATGACCCGGCGGAGATCATCATCACTGGGCACATCGTCTAGTTCCTGATCTTGATCTTCAGCAGCCTCCCCCGTTGCAGCATCACCGTATTCATGGGGCACATAGTTGTCATCGTCCTCTTCTTCATCGTTGTCTTCCATCATAACCCCTATTTGTCTGTGCCTCGTCCAAACATTATAGTGTGAAATGAAACCCTTATAAAGCAGGTGGGTGTGAAGGATTTTCCAGTCAGAGTAAGACTTCGTATTCCCACAACTAGGGCATGGACAACACATAAAACCATTCTGCTTGTTTGCCTCAGCCACTTTGAGAAAATTATGCACGCCCTTAACATACTCGGAGGTGTGTTTGTCACCATACATCCATTGCCAGTTCATCCGCGTGCATTATATATAATTAGACAAGTATCTATCTAAACTAAGAATTCGTTTCTTTCAGAAAGAAGATAAGAACAAGAGGCTCCACACGGTGGTGTCGGCGACGAGATCGGTGCGGGCGATCGACGGCGGTGAAGACGGGGACAGGACGTGACAGATTGCTAAACCTATGCAAATCTCGGAGAAATGGAGCTTGGAGGTCGAGCTTCGAGAGGAGAAAGCTTAACTAGTGTGGCTCGAGCATTTCATCGAACACCTCATGTGCATAGGAGGTGAGCTAGAGCACCCGAATGCCCTCACCTCGCCGTCCAGAAAAAACAGAGCACTGAGGACTGTTCTGCCGTGGCGATGGGGTATATATAGGCAACTCATTTGTCCATGTTCGTGGCTGGAACTGGGACTAAAGCCCCACCTTTTGTCCCGGTTCAAGCCACTAACCGGGACAAATGTATGTGGGCCAGGAGCAAGGCCTATTGGTTCCGGTTCGTGCCAGGAACCAGGACAAATGGGTCCGTACGAACCAGGACCAATGCCCACGAGGCCCCGGCCGGCCCCCTGGCCTCACAAACCGGGATGTATGCCCCCATGGGTCCCGGTTCGTGACTGAACCGGGACTAATGGGCTTGCCAGGCTCCAACCAAAGTCCTGTTTTCTACTAGTGTACAAAGCTACCATCGGTATTCAGCTTTGTCGAGCCGGCTGGGGGAGGTACCCAATGGAGCAGTTGTGCCTTCCTCTCGCTGGCATAGTCAGCCCGGCCTCCCTCTTGCACAATCATGTTTCCTTTCTCCAAATCTGCATGTGGAAACTGGTGGATACACAACAAAGAATTGATGTACCCTTGGAGGAAACGCTTGGACGCTTCTGTGGGTGGAGTGACTTTGTCGTGTGTGATTTCGTTGCGAATGTACCACGCCCGCCACATGATCACGAGGACGACCATGCGCGCTGTATCCGACAGAGGGCTCAGTAGCGTGAAAAGCCACTCTGGGCCATCATTCTTGACCGTCTCCACCTTTGGAATCAGCCAGTGCTTCTCCATGGCTCGCAAAAGATCCATGGCAAGTTGGCACCTACACATCGGGTGAAAGCCGTCCTCTCGTTCCACACCACAAAGGGGACACACATCAGTAAGCTCGAGGAGGTGGGAAAACTTATTAGCCCATGTTGATAAAGAGTTGGTGATAATTCTCCATGCGAACACACGTACCTTCGGGGGAGCAGGGCACCCCCATATGATCTTCCAGATGGCGCGACGACCATCCGGTGCCCTGCTCATGGCGGTTGCCAATGGATGCTCGTGCTCGTCCATGGCAAGGTGGTAGGCCGAGCGAACAGTGAAGATACCATTCCTCTTAGGCGCCCAGGAAATGATATCGTCGGTGA